>NC_138178.1:103786475-104076617 GCF_964165515.1 Mesoplodon bidens | reverse complement strand
TGTCTATCCTTGGTTTGGGACTGTTGGAGAGGAGCTGGGAAGGTGGGAGGAGGCAGGAGGTACCAGGCCAGGCAGTGCCCTGAGCTGTGGTTCTTTCTGGCAGGAAGGCTTCCAAGCCGACAGGATGGAATTAGATTTCACAGCACAGAAAGCAGCTCACAGGTCTATAAATCTCAGCCTCCTCCCCCACTTCTTTCTGTGTTTTTTTCCCCCCACTTTCACTGTTTTGTTTTCTTGGCTGCAAAAATCCCCCTCCTTTCTTCTTTCCTCTCCCTCTCTCTCTCCCCCACTTCCTCCCTCCTTCCTTCCCCTACCCTGTATGTCCTTGAGTGAGGGCACAGGCAGGCAAGCAGGTGTCAGTCAGGGCAGTGACAGTCAGATGTGGCCGGGGCAAGATCAAGGTGAGGGCACACACTGGCCCCGCAAAGGGAGAAGGGCGGGGTCGGGGAGGCAGTGCTGGCCTCTCTAGAGATTTCCGACTTTATATGTCCCTCCTTTGCTCCCGTATTTCTCCTTTTTATTGTTATTTTATTCTCTTGCTCCTTCTCTTGCTTTGTTTTCCTTTCTTGTCTTCACTTCCTCCCTCAACTCCTTTCAGGCAAAACACTTACCTAGCTACATTTCCTATACTCAAGCACAAAGCATAAATGACTACTCACAAAGCGTCAGAAACATGCCTTTTCCGTATAATCAGTCCTATGGTAATGACCCAACATGAGAGGCCCTGTACCCACAGAAATATTTGCCCACACTTCCTGTTCATTATACTTGGCCAATGAATGATGGTTGATCAGGTTCCTGTAAGCCTGGCTGGCTAATAGGGTATTCTTTTTTATGTTCTTAGTTGGTGGATGATTATGTGGCCTCTGAGGGTGCAGTGCAGCGGGTGCTGGCCCCTGCTTACGCCAAGCAGCTTTCACCAGCCACACAACTGGCGATCCAGCGGACAACCTCAGAGACAGGGCCGGAAAACGGAACCAAGCTGCCCCCGCCCCACCCCGAGGACATGCTCAGTGCTGCTGCTGCCCTGGAAGGTGCCTTGGAAGAATCAGGCCCTGGGGGAACTGGGGAGCTGAGACACTCTCTAGGGTTTACTGCTTCCCCATGCAGGACCAGAGGGAGTGGGCAGAAGAACTCCAGGCGCAAGCGGGATCTGGTCCTCTCTGTGAGTGAGCTCAATTTCTACACATTTTTCTTCAGTCTGGAGAGATAAGTGAAGAGGGAAATGTGGGTTGATTTTAAATGTCCCATATCGAATGAATGGTATCCTGAAGGCTGCTGGAGTGGGAGGGGCAAGAAGGAGACAGCCTCTTCCCTAGCCCAGGGACAGGCAGCCCCGCTGCTATCAGTGGAACTTCTTTAGGTTTTTCCAGATAGATTGATGTCTTCCTTTTAAAGATAAGGGAATTATATCATATATATAATTATATAATTACATTATGTCTCCTGGTGATCTCATAATCCTGGTGGGAAGATCCTTAAGGGGTTAAGCAGATTGATTGCAGCAGAGTAGCACTGGAAACTGCCTGCAGATTACCAGTGTTCAGGTAAGTAGCAGAGGTCCCCTTGGGCAGAAAGGCCAAGGTGTCCTGAGGTGGTCCCATACCCCGAAGATGCAGAGGGCCACTAGACACTCAGCTCAGGTATAAAAGGTTTGGAGATTCTAGTGATTCTCAGAGCACTTGGCAGGGAAGGTACTGATATGATCCAGTTCTGCCTGAAACCTTGCAGTGGCTCGGAGCCCTAGGAGCGTCACTAAACATCCTACAGTGTACAGGATGTCTCCCCCCAACACCCCCATTATCCAGCCTAAAATGTCAATAGTGCCATGGTTGAGAAACCCTGTTTTAGGGTGACCGCAGACCTTTGGATCAGCTCTGTCGCCCAAAACATCTTTTGGATAACTATGGGGATGTTCTTTAGCCGTATCGTGTTCCCATTGACGGTAATGGGTCTCCATTCTCTGGCTAATGGCTGATGAGGTAACCTGAGGGTTCTGGTTAGGAGTGGAGGTCACCACTGACATCCAGCAAAATCTCATCATAGTATAGAACTCATTTCTCCTTGTTACAGTTTTAGTAAAGATTGAAAACAGCTGACTACCATTTATACCTCCTTTATTCATATTACTTCCTTCTTTTCCTAAGAGATCCTACTCTTACTCTGCCTTTCATTTGATTTGTTTTTACATTGACAGATTCTTTTTTTTTTTTCTCTCTTCCAGAAGACACCATTCATAATCAGTATCAACTGGTTTCTAACCTTCATTTCAAATTTTGGTTATGTTCAGTGACATGTCACTTATCAAGAACAGGGAACAGGGGGACTTCCCTGGTGGTCCAGTGGCTAAGACTCCATGCTCCCAAAGCAAGGGGCCTGGGTTCGATCCCTGGTCAGGGAACTAGATCCCACATGCTGCAACTAAGAGTTTGCATGCCACAACTAAAAAAAAAAAAGATCCTGCATGCCATAACTAAAGATCCCGCATGCCGCACGAAGATCCCATGTGCTGCAGCTAAGACCAGGTGCAACCAAATAAATAATATTAAAGGAAAAAAAAAAAAAAAAGAACAGGGACTCGGTTTAGTTTCTCTGTCATGGATTTCTGGCCCAAGAGGGCACTGTTGTTGCCAGTGATAGAAATGGAAGCTTATACCTAGAAGTACATTTCAAGGGATTTCCCAAAAATTCATAGTGCTTAAATTGTGAATAAATGTGTGATAATTGAAATTTGCATAAAATCAGGATTTTTGATCAGTTCCATTCCTCTAGTGCCTACTGCCTCCAGCAAGAGGTCTAGTGATGAGGCCTGGCTTCTTCCTGCCCTTTGGAGAGCTCAGCATGGGACCTTCTGGGAGGACAGCATTCTCAGTCATCCTGCTCTGTGTTACAGTGCTTGAAGAGGAGTGAGAGGACCAGTCAGGGAGTCTTGCTGCCCGTCACAGAGAAAGATATAAAATGTTCTTGTATTAGTCTGTGGGTTTAGAGGGAGAGGGATAGTTGCAGATCTTCACTGTTCCAACCTTTAGCTCTGGGAAGGAATGAGAGAGGCATCTCTCCAATCTGATGAAGCTGCTGTGGGTTGCTGCTAGGGATCCAAAAGGACCAAATCGGAATCTTAATTCCTTGGGCTGCTGCAGATGCCAGCCACCCATTGGGGACAGTATTCCTTCTTAGCTCCCTCAGGAGGTAGGTGAGACAGCAGCCTTTACAGTCCTAATGCTTATTATTGTCTAGAGTAGTTTCCCTTTCCACTTCAAGCTTGGTTGGATTTTTATCAGCTGATCTCTTCCAAGCCACTTGAATTGGAAGCTATACAACTCCCCCACCCTACTTTTTTTTCTTTTCCTTTTTTCTGCAACTCTTACAAATTCGTTCTGAAGCATTTACCCATCTTTTGTGATTTTTCAAATTTGGACTTCTAAGAGGTAAAATAACTATATCAAATATGAAGCTAGTACAACAGTCTAGAGTGGAGACCCTAACCATAAAGAGTTAACAGGAATTTCCTAAGTTGATATGGTCAGGCAGCCATAGGGGTAGGAGCGTAAATTGGGCATTTTTTAATATGAAGCTGAAATCCTGAGATGAGCATCCCATCAGTTTGGGACTGGGTAATCTCCATTGACTGGAGGACATTGGAATGAAAATATAATCAGAAACAATAAAACTAAACTTAATAGGAAGAAATGTAAAATCCTACATTAAAGTTTAAAAAAAAAACAGTTGCAGAATGGTGGAGATAGTAATCCATGTGAAAAATGGACTTGAGTTGACTACAAGCTCACTATGAATGAACCCTATGACACTGAGAGTAGGGATAGGCTTGCTAAGAGAGGTACAGCATCTTGGGTTTCATTCCTAGAAGTATAGAGTTCTACTCGGGGAAGTAATGCTCCCTTTGGCCAGACCTCAACAGATGAGTTAGATTCAGTTCCATGTGCCATGTTATAAGAGGGACACTGGCAAACCAGAGAGGCTCATAGTTTCATGAGGAGTCTGTCTGGCAACTATGTCATGAGGAATGGTTGAAGGACTTGGTATTTAGACGGGATAAGAGAAGACTTGGTGAGTACATGGAAGCTGTCTTCAAATACTTCAGGTGCTGTTAGGGCAAAACTGGGGTCAGATTTTGGAGCATCTAAGGCAAAGGTTTTTTTTTAATTTATTTACTTTTGGCTGCACTGGGTCTTCGTTGCTGCACGCAGAGTTTCTCTAGTTGCGACGAGCTTGGGCTACTCTTCATTGCGGTGCATGGTCTTCTCATTGCGGTGGCTTCTCTTGTTGCGGAGCACGGGCTCTAGGCACGCGGGCTTCAGTAGTTGTGGCACGTGGGCTCAGTAGTTGTGGCTTGCAAGCTGTAGAGCACAGGCTCAGTAGTTGTGGCGCTTGGACTTAGTTGCTCTGCGGCATGTGGGATCTTCCTGGACCAGAGCTCCAACCCACGTCCCCTGCATTGGCAGGCGGATTCTTAACCACTGTGCCACCAGGGAAGCCCCTGAGGCAAAATTTTTTAACAATTAGAGATGTTCAATAGTAGCTAAGTCAAAAACTAGTGAGGGGGCTTCCCTGGTGGCGCAGTGGTTGAGAGTCCACCTGCCGATGCAGGGGACACCGGTTCGTGCCCCGGTCCGGGAAGATCCCACATGCCGTGGAGCGGCTGGGCCCGTGAGCCACGGCCGCTGAGCCTGCGTGTCCGGAGCCTGTGCTCCACAACGGGAGAGGCCACAACAGTGAGAGGCCCGCGTAACGCAAAAAAAAAAAAGAAAAAAAAAAAACTAGTGAGAACCCATCATTAAAGGTGTATAAGCAAAGGTAGCGACTTCCCTGGTGGCGCAGTGGTTAAGAATCCGCCTGCCAATGCAGGGGACGTGGGTTCGATCCCTGGTCTGGGAAGATCCCACATGCTGCAGAGCACCTAAGCCCGTGCGCCACAACTACTGAGCCTGCGCTGTGCAGCCTGCGTGCCACAACTACTGAAGCCCGCACGCCTAGAGCCCGTGCTCCGCAACAAGAGAAGTCACCGCAATGAGAAGCCTGCGCACCACAACAAAGAGTAGCCCCCGCTCACTGCAACTAGAGAAAGCTCACGTGCAGCAACGAAGACCCAACACAGCCAAAAATAAATAAATAACATTAAAATAAAAAAAAAAAAAGAAATGTCCACTTGCAGTAGCCCTGGTGTATATTTGCTCTCTCCTTGCTATTAGGAGTATGTTTGTGGAAGTGTTTGAAACCCTCTACTGTAGTGATCATATTCCCTGGGAACAGAAGTAAGACCAGGGGTCATCCTGGAGACTCCACACAAATTAAATGAAAAGGAAAGAAAGGGAGGGTTCATTAGAAATACTAACTTGGATCGGCTCTCTGGCTAAGAAAGGGCATCAACAGAAATGGTACCTAGACTATGGGCAGGATTCAGGCAGAGAACCCCATAGGGACAGTGCCTAGGGACCAGAGGAAGGTTTCATCGTATTTGCTCCTGGCTTGATTCTGTGTTTGTTTGTTTGTTTCCCCTAGAAATTGGTCCACAATGTGCATAACCACATCACCAATGACAAGAGATTCAATGGGTCTGAAAGGTACGATCCTCTTGAGGGAAAAGATCATAAGGAACTTTGCCAAGGAGAGGGAAATAGAGGGGGCTGCTCCAGTATAACAGTGAGGCTGAGGCTTCCATCTCACCATTGCCCCTTGTATACTGTCTTAGGCCATGGAGGACTTTACCATGAAGTTGATTAGTGCTGGGAATCTCTGTCTAGCTTTTAAAATGCTGACAAGGGACTTCCCTGGCAATCCAGTGGTTAAAACTCCACCCTCGGGCTTCCCTGGTGGCGCAGTGGTTGAGAGTCCACCTGCCGATGCAGGGGACACGGGTTCGTGCCCCGGTCCGGGAGGGTCCCGCATGCTGCGGAGCGGCTGGGCCCGTGAGCCATGGCTGCTGGGCCTGCGTGTCCGGAGCCTGTGCTCCGCAAAACGGGAGGGGCCACAACAGTGAGAGGCCCGCGTACCGCCAAATAAATAAATAAATAAATAAAAATTATTTTTAAAAAAACCTCCACCCTTCCACTACAGGGGGCACGGGTTCCATCCCTGGTCGGGGAACTAAGATCCCACAAGTCACGTGGTGCAGCCAAACAATAAATAAATAAACTAAAATACTGACTGCCTTATTCACTCTCTTCTCTTGTGGCAGCATCAAGTCCTCTTGGAATATTTCAGTAGTGAAGTTCCTTCTGGAAAAGCTCAAGCAGGAGCTGGTAACCAGTCCCCACAGTTACACTGACAAGGAGCTGAAAGGTGAGAAACACTAAGTTAACTCCCATCCCATCCTTTCTTCATCCCCTGTTCCTGGCCAGAGGAGAAGAGGCATATGGAGATGATTTAGGTGGTTTTGAAAATAGAGGACTTTAAAAAATTGGTTTTGGTTATTCTTTTCACCTACAATATACACAGGATTGACTCTAATTGCTTTTTTATTCCCCTACTCAGTCTGAAATGAAAATGGGAGAAGGAAAGGGCCAGGACACCATCATGCATGACATTTACACACAGACTCTGAATCTAGGGTGCTATGAAAAGGAGGTCAGAATCCAGCCCTGCCCTTTTGTCCCTAAATATTATGTCCTGGGTTTTCTACTTTCCTTGCTCTTCTGTTATTTGTCTGTAGCACTAAGAAAGCTTCTGCTGAAAAAATACTTGTAATCTGCTGTCAGCTGAGTAGAATGGGGGCAGGTTTAACTGGGAGTGGGGGAAGGGACTTACAGAAGCATTGGAGTTGTCTCTTTTTTTTTTAACATCTTTATTGGAGTATAATTGCTTTACAATGGTGTGTTACTTTCTGCTGTATAACAAAGTGGATCAGCTATACATATACATATGTTCCCATATCTCTTCCCTCTTGCGTCTCCCTCCCTCCCTCCCTGGAGTTGTCTTTTTATAGTGGGAGGAGTTCCTGTTGGAGACGGAGGTGGGCAGAGGGAGCTAAACCAGAGAGGAATGAATAGATGCTGATGGATATATACAGAAAGCCCATCGTCTAAACAGTGGTTCACCCCTCTCCCATCCAGTAGTATTAGGGCAAAAAAAAAGGGCTGAGGACCCTGCTTTTTGCTGCCTGCCTTCTCCCTCCCCACCAGGAGCCTGTGTAGCCTACTTCCTTACTAAGAGGCGTGAGTACCGCAACTCCCTGAACCCCTTTAAAGGCCTAAAAGAAAAAGAGGAGAAGAAACTTCGAAGTCGCAGATATCGGGTAGGTTTCTAGTCTTTCCTTTCAAGATGCTAAACTCTAAACCCTAATAAATAAGTCACAGTGGGAAGGGCCAGGGGACGTGGCATCTGAGAAAAGAGTTGAGATCCAGGAACGGAGCAGAGGACGAGGAGGAAGGGAGCCAGTTCTAAGATCTGACTTGGGTTCTCTTGAGAACTTGGTTCTCTCGGGCACAGATTTTACACAGCCTCCCTTCCACCCAAAGCCTTTCCCCAAACCTAATGCATGGTTTGTTGCTTTTCCTAATCTCTGTCCTGGGCTCCTACCTTAGCTTTTTGCCAACCGATCCAGCATCATGAGGCATTTTGGCCCTGAGGACCAACGCCTGTGGAAGGGTGTGACAGAGGAGCTGATGTCAGATGAAGAGGACAGCCTTAATGAGCCAGGTGTCTGGGTAGCCCGGCCTCCCCGTTTCCGGGCCCAGCGCCTCACGCAGCTCTGCTACCACCTGGATGCCAACTCTAAGCATGGCACCAAAGCCAACCGTGTGTATGGACCTCCCTCAGACCGCTTACCTTCTGCTGAGGCCCAGCTCCTTCCACCAGAACTTTACAATCCTAATTTCCAAGAGGAGGAGGATGAGGGAGGTGATGAGAATGGACCTGTCTCCCCATCTTTCGACCAACCCCACAAAACCTGCTGTCCTGACTTGAACTCGTTCATTGAAATCAAGGTGGAAAAGGATGAGTGAAATCTATAACCAAGAATAACTCTGGCACCCGCCTCTTCCCATGTCCTCAAAATGGGTGGCCACAGGGCTTCCCAGAATAACGAGATGTCTTCTGCAGTCTGAGAAAGCAAATCTGCCTCTCTTCTCAACACAGTCTCCACTAGAAGTGGAAGCTGGCAGCTCTGGTGGGGTAAAAGGACTTATCTCCAAGGGGGAAAAACTCCCCCCCCCGCCACCCCGCTGTGAACGACAAGCCAGAAAATGCTTATTCCTAAGCATAACAGTGCCTCGGAGGAGCCTGGGATGAGAAAAGGAGGAGGATGGGTCCAAGAAACAGGAGGCCTTCTTGACGTATGCCCTGGTCTCTGAGTTGTTTTTTCTTCTGGTTTCACTCAAAGCTCTAGGGAAGCGGCCCTTGGTTGTACCTTCTGCTTCTTCCCCTGACTGCTGGTCTTGCTCTGTAGGGAAGCAGCACAGGACCAGGCCAGGGTAATACTGCCACCTGGTGGACAGTTTCAGTCATGGGCTTCATTCTTCTGAGCAGAACACAGGCTCCACCGTATTTGGGAATTGGGATCTAGATGTAATAGCTATTCTTTATTGAATTATATAAGGAAGATTTTATTATTCCCATTGTACACATGAGGAAATTAAGGCTTAAAGAGTTCCCCTGTCTCACCAGCAGCTGCTTTCCCACCGTGTGACCAAGCAGTATACGTGGCTTGGTAGCTATTTCTTAGTCCTGTCAACCAAGCTGTATTTTGAGGAAGGTGAGTGTGTGTATGTGTGTGTGTGTGTGTGTGTGTGTGTGCACACAAGCACACATGCAGAATATATATACACACACAAAATTTGTGCCTTTTTGGATGGATTGAGAAGTAAACATGGCTTTCTCTTCACTCTGTCAATCATATAACAAATATTGATTGCTTAACTAGGCGTCAGGTGCTGTGCTAGGTGCTATGGATAAACTGTTGAACAGGTTAGATACTGATCAGAAGTTTTATTGTCTAGTCAGGAAGCCAGGCATTTAAGTAGGCAATGAAATGAATTGTGATAAGTGTGATGATGGGGGAATGTAGCTACCATGGCTATGTACCACAGGGGTAACTAACTTGCTCTGGCGGTCTGGAAAGGCTTCTCGGAGAGTGTTTAAACTGATTCTTGAAAGACGGGGAGAAGTTAACCAGGAGGGAAGGGGAAGCCAAGAGAGTGTTCCAAACCTAGGAAATAGCAAGTACAAAAGTCCAGAGGCAAGAGAGAGCACAGACAATGTGCAGTTCTACTGCAGAACCATTTGGGGAGGGGATGTTGCTGAGAGAAGAGGCTGGAGAGATAGACTCTGTAAAATACCTTAAAGAGTATAGACTTAGTTAAAGGACAGTGGGAAATCGCTGACGGGTTTTAAACAGGGAAATAAGATGATCAGTTTTGTGTTTTTGAAGAATCACTTGACCTTAGGGTTCAAGATGGATGGGAGGGAGAAAGCCTTGGCAGGGAGACTTTTGCAGTGGTCCAGGAGAGAAAAGATGGCCTGATACATACATACATATATATATATATATATATATATACACACACACACACACACACACACACACATATAGTGGTGATGATGTGGGAAGGACAGATTTGAAAGATATTTTGGTAGCAGAATTGATAGGACTTGCTGATAGGACTTGCTTGGATTTGAGGTTAAGGGAGGAGGACATAGGGTTGATGTTCAGGTTTCTGGCTTAAGTAGCTAAGTGGTTAATGATGCCGTTTACTCAGGAAATGCTGGAGGAGCCAGTTTTGGGAGGCAGGGAAGGTGAGGTCAGGGTGTTGTGTGCCTTTGAGACAACCGAGTGGAGATGCTATTCGTCAGCTGAGTTTTAAGTCCAAGAATGTCTGAGCTAGAAATATGGATTTGGGAGTCACCTGTGTATATAGAGGCTAATTAAGGTCCTGGGAATGGAGAATAGGGCCTGTGGAGCTCCCAGCTCCAGTTCAGACTGTGGAGTGGCTACCCAGAGGTCGTGAGCACTACTAGAGCATGCGCTGTCAGCGCACCACACCCCTTCACTTGCGTCTCCTTCCTGTTATCCCCTGAAAACACAGGTTGTTGGTCCCAACTGTGCCCATTGCTGCCACTACCAACTCCTGATGGGCCTCCTTTAACGGCACCTCAACTTTTCATGAGATTTACTCTCCCATTTTAACCCCAAAGGAGCAAAGTTCCCAAATGTTAGAGGATGTAAGTAATTGGAAGGAAGAATCCAGGTTCTCCTTCCCCATGTGGAAACAGGAAAGGAGGGAGAACGTTATGGTTGATTCTGAAGACAGCTCACAGCAGGCTCTGGATGCAACCTGATAGCTCCCCTTGGTTACTAATGCTTTCAGTCCTCCCTGCTTCCAATCTGAGAGTAAACTCTCCTCTGGATCAGAGAAAAGCTGTAGGCCTGACCTGGGAAACAGAGAGGCTGATTCTCAGGAGAGATGAGGTCAGGGAGACAATGCAGCTAGGACAGAGAAGCCAAATAGTTTGTGCCAAATTTATTTCCCCAAAGATATTAAACTTCTTTCCTCCCCCATTCCCTAAGGCTACACTAAAATTATAAAAGATGTTCAAAATGTTGAGATGAAAATAATATGCATGGTTTGTTTGCATATAATTTTCATACGAATTTACTATCTAAATACGAAGGAGTCATTTCTTTCTCCATTCCCCTCTCCCCCGCCATGTGCTAGTCTGGGCAAAATCAGTTGGCTGATATTTAATTAGGCATGTTCAGCTTCAGCCATGGCTTCCTCTTTTCCTTATTCTTGATCCTCCTAGTATGGCCAAGATCAGCCTCTTTTGCTTTTCCACCTTGATCATTTTCACTTGCTATCTCCTCTAAATGACATTTTCTTTTTCTCCCTTTTAAGTTAGTACTTATTCTTTATCACCAACTACTGTGGGCCAACCAAGGGCGAGGCGTTTGCTAGCTCTAAAACCGGGCCTTCTATCCCCAGTCACCTGAAATATTTGCTAAAAATCTCATTTCCCAACACCAGGGGGTGTCTATCTATCCCTCTATCTGTCCTACCCTGAAGGTAGAGATTAGTCCCAAGCCTTTTCCTCTCTCCTTTTATATACACACTAAAGTCCCTCCCTCCCGTTACAGAGTTTTGGGTTCAGAAAGTTGTCTTTTTATTGCAGCTTATCTGTTTACTTCTCATTCTCTCTGGACCTGAACAAATTTGTCTTTCTCTTGGTCTGTTCAGCCTTCCGGCTCCGCACCACTCACGATCCCCTTTGGTTCGGCTCTCTCTTTCCATACCTGTCTTCCACCACCTCTCTATAAGGGCTTCCTCGCCTTTCTGGGCTCTTATGCGTCTCTGAACCTCTTTATGTATCTACCTTTCTTCTCTCTCCCTGTCTCACTACTTCTGTATCAGTCCCTTCTCATCTCTCCCACAGTCCCCACACGAGGAACAAAGTCACGGTGTTTGCGCAGAACATGCCTCGCGTCGCCCCTTTCTGAACCGCGACATTCCACCGTGCCCCTCCGCGCATTCCAACTGCAAACAAAGAGGTCCCCTCCCCCTCCCCCACTTTTTCATGTCCCAATTCTTGAGTGATGTAGTAGCAACTGTCCAAACTGCCCCTCGCCCTCCTTTCGCCACCAGTCGGCGGATCTCCAGCTCCAGGACACTTAGCACCAACACTCGCCACCCCCCCTTTCCGGCGCACCAGATTCCTGCGCCGACACCCCCGTTCGTCTCGCACACGGCGCTCCGCCCCTCCAGGAAAGTAGATCCGGCCAGGCAGACAAAAGTTTGGGAGAGAAGTTGGGTCGGTGCTGAGTGTGTGAGCGAGGGGGGCGAGGGCCTGGGAGAGTGGGGCTGCCGGGCGAGTCGACGCGTGAACAGATAGACCTGCGGACCGGACAGCCGCGGCCGTAGGCACTTCTAGCCCCGCTTAACCCCTGATGCGCGGGGGGACGCAACCCCTCTCGCTGGGGGATGCTGCGGGATTGTTGGCGCCGGGCATCCGGGGCGCCCGCTAAACCCCTGTGCCTATCCTGTGCCCCTGGGGAAGCGAAGTCCGGCCGCAGGGAAAGAGAAGCGGCCGCCGAGACGCTGCAGGGTGCCGGGCGGGGAGGGGGCTGGAGGCCCCAGGCCCGAGGGCATGGAGCGGTTAGGGGAGAAAGCCAGTCGCCTGCTGGAGAAGTTAAGACTCTCGGACTCCGGCAGCGCCAAGTTCGGCCGCAGAAAGGGTGAATCTAGCAGGTCTGGGTCTGATGGGACCCCCGGGCCGGGCAAGGGGCGCCTGAGTGGGTCGGGGGGACCTAGGAAATCAGGGCCCCGTGGAGCTACTGGGGGACCTGGGGATGAGCCGTTGGAGCCAGCCCGGGAGCAAGGCCCCCTGGACGCTGAGCGGAACCCTCGCGGCTCCTTTGAGGCGCCGCGCTACGAAGGCTCCTTTCCCGGGGGGCCGCCTCCCACCCGGGCCTTGCCTCTACCTCAGTCATTGCCCCCCGACTTTCGGCTGGAGACGGCCCCAGCCCTAAGCCCCCGCTCCAGTTTCGCCAGTAGCTCAGCCAGCGACGCGAGCAAGCCGTCCAGCCCCCGGGGCAGTCTGCTGCTGGATGGGGCGGGGGCTGGTGGAGCCGGAGGTAGCCGACCCTGCAGCAACCGTACCAGCGGCATCAGCATGGGCTACGACCAGCGCCATGGCAGCCCCCTGCCCGCCGGGCCATGCCTGTTTGGCCCACCTCTGGCCGGGGTTCCGGCGGGCTATTCCTCTGGAGGGGTGCCGTCCGCCTACCCCGAGCTCCACGCTGCCCTGGACCGACTGTGCGCTCATCGGCCCGCGGGGTTCGGCTGCCAGGAAAGCCGCCACTCGTATCCCCCAGCCCTGGGCAGCCCGGGAGCTCTAGCCGGGACCGGAGTGGGAGCGGCAGGGCCCTTGGAGAGACGAGGGGCGCAACCCGGACGACACTCGGTGACTGGCTATGGGGACTGCGCCGCGGGCGCCCGATACCAAGATGAACTAACAGCGTTGCTGCGCCTGACGGTGGGCACAGGTGGGCGAGAAGCCGGCGCCCGCGGGGAACCCTCGGGGATTGAGCCGTCAGGTCTCGAGGAGCCGCCAGGTGCGTTCGTTCCAGAGGCCGCCCGGGCCCGGATGCGGGAGCCAGAGTCCAGAGAGGACTACTTTGGTGAGTGAGAGAAGTGGTTAGGGACGGGAAGAGACCCGTCACCGCATTCGGTTCCCCACTGCCCCGACGGCGGGCGCTGGGAAGTCGCAGGCAGAGACGCGGGGCTAGGAAAGAGGCAAGAGGAATTTCCCCTTCCCACTGGGTTTCAAGTGGACCACGGGCACCTTATTCCTGCTAAATTCAACTCCCCTGATGATCTCGTGAATCCCAGCTCCTCAGCTTTAGAGCCTGGGTTTTTCGCGGTAGGAGGCCTTGTTGAGGGGAACCAAGTGGGGCTGGGAGAGCATCCCCCATCTTGCTCCCCCCTCGGCGGCGTTGCCCCTGCAGGCTCCTGCGCGCCGCGCCCCCAGCCGGGCCCAGGCTCCGCCCGCAGGAATTCGGGGAATGCGCGGGTGGGGGGGCGGGGCGGGTGGGCCGCGTGCGTGCCGGCTCCTGCCCGGGCGCTCCAGGTGCCCGCGGGCGGGGCCGGCCGCGCGGCACTGGGCGGAGGTGGGGTGCAGTGGGTGGGGAGCTGCTTCCTAACACGCTCGGAGCTGTGGCCGCGGTCGGGGAAATGGAGCCCGGGGGGAGGAAGAAAGCCCTGGGACGGCAAGCAGGGACCCTACTGTCTGGCCCCAGTCCTGCTGGCTCCGTGCGTGGGTGGGCATTTAAGCCGAGACCCGGTGGTGTCAGCTTCTGTTTTCCCCATCCTCCGGAAGTCAGGGCAGAAGCCTTGACCACCGGGACAACATCACCCCTGGATGGATGGCGACCGTGTATAGCTGCCAGAAATAACCCGGGCTTCGGTTCTGGCCATAACCTGCTCAGAATTCAGGCACGAAGTAGCCCTTTATTTCCTGCTGCTAAAGAAACCTGGTCGCCGCCCCTCTCCCGGATGCAGTTACCTTCAAGAAGTGTTAATTGATTATATGTCTCGGCTATGGGGGGGGGTGGATATTGGTGTCTTGAACGATCTTTTAGCCAAGACCCACAGGCACCACTTCACTGTATAAAATAATGCTAATCTGATTGTGATAGGAAGTACAGAAAGAAGTAGAGGGCCCGCCCCTAGATCTGTGGGCCTCTACAGTGTTCCCAGCATCTTCTCACCGTTCTCACCATCCATGTTCCTGCCCCGGACCCCGTGCTCTAGAACACTGTGGCTAGAAATGTAAATAGAGAGAGGAACCCAGCCACGGAAGGGAGGTAGGGGAGGAGGTTCAGAGGTAGCAGGGCTGCAGGCTAGTTCAACGCCAACCTTCCCCCATTCCCCCCCCACCCCGCCCCCACCTGAGAGAGGAAAACCCAGAGCAGATGATGCTTCGGTCACGGGAGACTAAGTGACAGGATCCTTTTAGCAGTTTCCTTTTGAGGCTGGGGAGAAGTGGCTGATGGGTGGAGAGAAGTCTCCTCAGCTAACCATCAGAACCAGAAGGAAGAAAGGAGCTGGGAGAGAGTGCAGTAAAATGGCAGGAAGAACCTAGGAGTGGATATGCTGGGTTAGAGGAGGTGAGGCGGACATGCCTGAGCAGTTGGCTCTTGTCTTCCCGTAATGTCCAAGGCTTCCCAAAGAAATGGCTCTGACAGGGCCCCCTGGCATGGCAATCTTGGGGCAGAGCTCCCCTCCCCTGGGGAAGCCGCATTTTGACCCCGGTGGGGGGGAGGGGTGCTTCTCTCCCTAGGGGTCAGGTTGCCTCCTCTGACAGAACCCCCAGCCTGACTGTACCCTCCTACTCCTGCCCCTAGTAGGGGCCCTCTTCCTTGGCTACAGCCTTGCCCAGCTGCCAGAGGGTGGGAGCAGGACAGGCCTGGGCCCATCAGTCGCTGCAGCTGCTGCACGGGCTCTCAAGCCCCTGGGCAAAGACTGGATGGGCCCCAACAGGCAAGGAGTGTGGCAGTGTGCCGAGGGGGAGAGGTGGGGCGGGGTGAGGCGGGCCCGTTGGGATCTGTTCCCCAAAGACAGGCCCTAGCCCTCACTCATGGGCCTGGAATTGGGGAGTGGAAGGAGGGAAGAACGCACCCAGGAAAGACGGGTGCCAGAGCCAGGTGTTATGTATTTTAGGGGAGATGTCAGGGAAGACCAGTTTGGCTCTGTTCCTCCTATGATAGAAGATGACAGGGAGATATTAGGGGTTCTGCCACCCTTCACCCCCCTTCCTCTGCAACCCTCAGTCCTTGGAACACACCCTGCATTCTCAGCAGCCACCTCCCCAGAGGAGTCACACTCACATGGTCCCCTCTGCACAGGGCCCTCTGCTGAGCCAGATCCTTCTTTCCATCTTTGGAAGCCTAGAGATACAGAGCAGAAGTCATTCTGTAGCTGAATGGCAGTTCATTTGACAGATGGAGAAGCCGAGGTCCTGGAGAGGCTTTCTGGGCCTGGTGTGCTTTCACTAGGAAGTTTTTTCCAGTCTGCTGCTGGGCCCTTATGGACTCACATCTCTGACTGTCCCACACAGTGCAACGGGGATCATATCTTGCCTGATTAGTCTTTTCTCCCCAACAGAAACCAAGCATCTGAAGTCCAGGGACCATATCTTTGAGTTTCTCCAATTTTCCGCAGTATTGGGCACAATATTGTTGCGAGGCACTAAATAGATGTTCAGAAAATGTCTGTTGATTAATCAGTAAACAAGAATAAGTCAGCCCAGGCAAAACCTTGCTGCATCCCATTAACTCTCTCTTCCCAAAAGGGAGCCCGTCAAAAGGAGGCTGTGACTGGTGGTGCTTTGCCGTCAGGAAAGATGAGGAATCCCTGGTTTTGAGCTGGGGGAGTGCCCTATGATACTGACAACCTCTTCTCTCCTCTCAGGCACCTGTATCAAGTGCAACAAAGGCATCTATGGGCAGAGCAATGCCTGCCAGGCCCTGGACAGCCTCTACCATACCCAGTGCTTTGTCTGCTGCTCCTGTGGTGAGTGCAGCCCCCAGACCTTCTGGACCAGGGCCTGAGGCCTCAAGCACTCCCCGCACATACACACTCACAAGTGACTAGGGAAAGCAGGGCTTGTGCCTCTCCATTTGCTGGTCTGGCCCCCACCTTCTCTCTTGCTTCCCTTCTCTGTGCTCTACCTGGCTCTCTCCCGCCCGCCCCCATGTTGGCTCCCGTTGCTGAGGTCAGTCCACCCTCTGCTGAGCCTCTTTCCTCCGCTCTGTTCCTCCCTCTTTCTTCTGCCTTCCTGCTTGCCCAGCCTGGACTCCCTCCCAGCCCTCCGGCCTCTCCTTGGAGGGGCTTGGTCTTGGGCAGCCGAGTTGCCTGGGGCGACAGTGAAAGACTGGAATGTGGGAAGGGTGGGGTGGGCTGAGGGAGCGGGGAGCTGTGGGGGAGTGGAAAGGGGGGTTTTCTCTCGGCTGGTCAGAGTTCAGCCACCTCGCTGGAGTGCAGGCCACCGGGCCATGCCAAGCTGATGACATCACGCTCCAGGAATGCCCGCTGCTGTTAGCTTAGGAGGCCCGCCCGGAGCTGGGGGGTGCTCCCAGCGGCCTCAAGTCCCCAGCCTTTCCCTCACCTCCCTCATTACCCGGCCCCCCTGCTTACCCACTCTGATTCCTTTACTGGACCTTTAATTTCCTATCTCTGCCTGTCTGACTCCAGCCACTCCCAGCCCCTGCCTGGCTCCCTTTAGGTTCATCTATCTGTTTGTCCTTCTGTTTATAGAGCCTCTTCTGGGAATGTCTCTTTCCCTCTCTCTACTCCCCTGTGTCTCATAAGTTTCTAAGTCAACTTTTCTAAACCACTGGACAGAGCTAGAAGTGGAGATTTTGATGAGAAGAGGGCAGAGGTGGGAAACTTGCCCATTCTCCGCCCTTGTCTCATTCCTCCTCATCCCTGATAATTTAGACACCCTGGAGCAGTTCCTGGGTGTTGGTTTCATGGGGAGCGGTCCTGCCTTGTCTGCTTGCAGAAGGTCCTGGGCTGCTTCTGACCCCAGAGACTCTGGGTCCCTCTAAGCTTGGGGAAGCAGCCTAGTGCAGCAGGAAAGGGGACCGACTTTGCTCCCAAACAAAGCACTTTGTCCCCAGCAGTAGTTCCAGTATGTCCTGGCCTCCATGGAGCCTATCCCTGGGAGACAGACAGGGCTAGGAGAACAGGAGAGCTGTGTAGAAGCTCCTGGGTTGAAAGGTCCCAGAGGGCAAAGTCCATGACAGTGTGATTGTCTCTGAGCGCATTGTAGGGCCCCGTGTTCAGAGCCCCTTGACCTTGTCCCCCAGCCTGTGGTTGGCTTTGCTTTCCCAGGTGGCTCCCCGAGCAAGCACAGGCACTGGAGAAGGCGGCACCCCTTTAAAGCAGGGTCACAGAAAACTGTTGAGGGGGCAGGAGCTGGAGAAGCAGCAAGCGAAGGAATGGGGATTGGCAGGAGTGAGACCAAACAGATTGGAATTGCATCAGATGGGGTATTTGTGTGGGGAGACGGGACAGACAGCAGTTAGGAGGACAAGCTCTGAAATCCAGATTTAAACGCATCATGAAACACCGGAGAGCAGTTACCCCGTGGCGGGGACGCCCTGTGCCTGGACCCTGGGAGAGGCTCCAGCCCCTTGTCTACTGCTTCTAGGGCGAACTTTGCGCTGCAAGGCTTTCTACAGCGTCAACGGCTCTGTGTACTGTGAGGAAGATTATCTGGTGAGTGAGGGGTCCCCTGGGCCTGGAATTGGCTCCCACCCCTTTCTCTGTGGCCCACTGGAGTTCCACCCATCAGGTCATTCTCGGCCCATAACATCCTCCCTTGGTCTTCTCATCCTAGTTTTCAGGGTTTCAGGAGGCAGCTGAGAAATGCTGTGTCTGTGGTCACTTGATTTTGGAGAAGGTAAGCACAGTGTCTTCAGCTGAGACTCTGAGACTGAGGGGCCGAGGGGTGGAATCAGGAACTAAATGGATACTGAGAAAAGCTGGGGGTGGGGGGGAGGAAACCTATCAGCAACTACTTGCATCCCATTCTTCCCCGGAACCGCTGTTTACAGTGGCTTCTCTTTGCCTATGGGATCAAGTCTGGACTCCTCCGCCTGCCACCCCAGGCTCCTGTGATCTCTAACTCCCTAACTCTGCAGGCACAGCTCGGCCCTCCACCTGAGCCAGGAGTGTGGGGTCCTGAGGCTTAATCCCCTTTCTGCTACTGGCTGGGGTCAGTTGAAGCTCAGTTTTCTTTTCTGTAAGGAGGAGTTGGGTTGGATCAGTGGTTCACAGCCCTGGCAGCGTAGCAGATCACCTGGGAAGAAGTAAAGAAAATACCAATGCTGGGTCATCACCAGAGACTGTGGTGAATACTTCTGGGTGGGACCCAGGCATTGATGGGCTTAAAAACCTCCCTGGGTGACCCTGATATGCAGCCAAGTCTGAGAAACACTGGCCTGGATGCTCCCTAAGACCTTTTTCAGGGTTTCTGCCTCCATTTTAAGACTCCTTGGTCCTCCCAGATGACACAGCATTGTTCTAGGACGAGAGCAGGGGCTCAGATGAGGTTAGTGGGAGCAGCAGGGAATGTCATCGGTAGCTGGAGAGCAGAGACTGATTCTCCTCCCACCCCACGAGCCAGATCCTCCAGGCAATGGGAAAGTCCTATCACCCAGGCTGCTTCCGATGCATCGTTTGCAACAAGTGCCTGGACGGCATCCCTTTCACTGTGGACTTCTCCAACCAGGTGTACTGTGTCACCGACTACCACAAGTGAGTCCCCCGCCCGGGGTGTGGTGTGGACCTGGGCTCAGGGATTCCCCCGCCTCAGCTCCCCTCCGTCCTCTCTCTTTCAGGAATTACGCTCCTAAGTGTGCGGCCTGTGGCCAACCCATCCTCCCCTCAGAGGTCAGTATGTCTGTGTCCTCCTGCAGGGCGGCCAGTGCTGCTGCCCCTGAGGAGGGACTGGGGACATGCTGCCTGGCCTCCCCTGGGAGGCAGTGGTGCTGAGGAATGTACTCCGCGAAGATTCCCGTGTGACTCTGCTCTCTGGGTCACCACCCTGACCCCAACATCCGGGCCTGGACTTGTCTGACAGCCTTGCTGGACCCAGGCTCCATCTCTTTTCTCCCAGTCCAGAGAAGGAGACTTTCTCTGAAGTCAAGGTCACCAGCCCCCAGATGTAGGGGCTGGGAAGAGGTGGGAAGAATCCTCAGGGCTGGTAGGAAGGGGTCAGAAATGATTTACGCTGCGTGTGCCAAGGGAGAGAAGCTAAAAGCCCACGAGGAACCAGGCCCTATTGGGTCTCCTCGTCCCCGGCTTAGCTTACTTTATTGATGCAGCCTGCCTCTTTCCTTTCCTTCTGTAAGGCCTGAGCCCCTGGATAGAGGGGAGGCTCCACGAAGGGACATGCCTTCCTGGAGGCAGTGCCAACGAAGGAGAGGGGGAAAGTTCCCACAGGGTTTGCAGAGGCCACCTCAAAGCTGCAGACTGTGGCAGAGAGGCTCTGGAGGCCTCTGTATGATCTTCCCGTTGGAAGGGGGGCTGGTGGGGGAGGGGAGAGTTGGGGTTATCGTGCTGCTCTCATGCCCATAGGGGTGTGCATTATTTCAGGGCTGTGAGGACATTGTGAGGGTGATATCCATGGACCGAGATTATCACTTTGAGTGCTACCACTGCGAGGTGAGTGTTGGGCGCCCGGGCTCCCAAGAGGAGAGCTAGAAGGGGGCTGGGGGAGTGAAGTCCTAGAACTGCCACAGTCTGTAGGAGAGCTCTAGGATACGGGAAACCAGGAAGGTGCTCTGACCCATCTCCAGTCTCTTTCGCGTCCTTCAGCCACTCTCTCTGGGTGTGGTCGTTTAGTCCTTTCTAAATCTGGCTTCCCCAGAGTCAAGACTCCCAAAACTAGGGACTCCTGGTAACAGCTGGAAATGGGAGCCTGTCTCATTATTTCTGCTCTAGCAGCGACACCTGGCGTCCAGCTGAGGTATTTTCTCAGGTTTCTCTTCTGGGAGTTCATCCCCCTCCAACCCCGCCCCCTTTTTCCCCAGTCACTGGGAGTCTAGTGCCCAGCAGGGCCGACTTCCACGATGTCCCCGGTTCCTGGGCTGAGGTAAACTAGGTGTCCTTCTTCCCTAGGACTGCCGGATGCAGCTGAGTGACGAGGAAGGCTGCTGCTGCTTCCCTCTGGATGGGCACTTGCTCTGCCACGGCTGTCACATGCAGCGACTCAATGCCCGACAGCCCCCTGCCAATTATTGGGTCGGCCAAAAAGTTCCTTCGGTTTTTAAGTAAAAAATAAAAGACACATTTTTCATTTTCACCAAGAACTTTATTGGACAGTGTAATCACTGTTTTGTTCCACTACCTTCTACCATTTTTCAGGCAACTTCATAATTCCATCTTCCCAAAACTTTTTATCTTTTTGAGCAAAGAACTGTTCCAGGTGCCTTTTACAGTCTTCCAGGGAATTGAAATTTTTTCCATTAAGAGAATTTTGTAAAGACCGAAATAAATGGAAATCCGAAGGTGCATTGTCTGGTGAATACAGCGGATGAATCAGAACTTCCCAGCCAAGCCGTAACAGTTTTTGCCAGGTCATCAAAGAAACACGCGGTCTTGCGTTATCCTGATGGACGATTATGCATTTTCTGTTGACTGATTCCGGATGCTTTTCATCGAGTGCTGCTTTCAGTTGGTCTAACTGGGAGCAGTGCTTGTTGGAATTTATCATTTGGTTTTCTGGAAGGAGCTCGTAGTAAAGGACTCCCTTCCAATCCCACCATATACACAACATCACCTTCTTTGGATGAAGATCGGCCTTTGGTGTGGTTGGTGGTGTTCATTTTGCTTGCCCCACGATCTCTTCCATTCCACGTTATTGTACAGTATCCACTTTTCATCACCCGTCACAATTTGTTGTAAAAACGGAACGTTTTCGTTACATTTCAGTGGAGAATCGCATGCAGAAATATGTTCAAGAGCATTTTTTTTCCGCTTAACTTAGGTGGAACCCAAACATCAAAGCGATTAACATAACCAAGCTGGTGCAAATGATTTTCAGCCCTTGATCTGGATATTTTGAGTATGTCAGCTGTCTCCCTCGTTGATCTCAGTTAATGTCTCGATTTGATCGCTCTCAACTTCAACTGGTCTACCCAACCGTGGAGCATCGTCCAGCGAGAAATCTCCAGCACGAAACTTCGCAAACCACTTTTGACACGTTCGATCAGTCACAGCACCTTCTCCATACACTGCACAAATATTTTTTTGCGTTTCAGTTGTGTTTTTACCTTCCTTGAAATAATAAAGCATAATATGCTGAAAATGTTCCTTTTTTCTTCCATCTTCAATACTAAAATGGCTACACAAAAATACACCAATTTTTATAAGTTTTTTTTTTTAATGCACACTGATATGATAGCTGTCACAGTACAGTCTAACAAAATTGTTTCAAATGAAGTTAAAGACAACTAAGCGCTACTAGAGCCATCTTACGGAAAACATCAAACGAACTTTTGGGCCAACCCAGTATATCTGAGATGCAGTCACTGCCGCTGCCGTCACCACCATTGACAAATTCCTCTGGCCAGTGGGCCCCTCTGAGGCCAGCCAAGAAAAGGGAGGCACTCTGTAGCCCTGGCAGAAGAGCCCTCTAGGGAGGGCCCCAAGGGCCAGAGACCCAAAGATCAAGACATTCCAAATGGAGGAGGAGCCCTCCAGTTGCCATGACGTGGGTGACTGGCCTTTCCAAGTGTGCAGCCTGTGCTGTAGCACATAACAGGCACACACAGGCGGGTTCCAGTATTTTCTAAAGGTCTGATTCTAGTCTGTATCTCTAGTATACATTTGTGCGCACGCACACACACACACACTCTCTCTCTCTCTCTCTCTCTCTCTCTCTCTCTCTCTCTCTCTCTCTCTCGTCAGGGGCCTCTTACACTTGGTTCATTAGTCGTAGTTCAGCTCTCCAGACCTGCTGCCTCTCAGAGGAAACCAGAGTTATATCCACCACAGCTCCCAAACTGAGGTTCCAGGAGCCAGAGAGGCAAAACATTTTCACTTGGTTCTGATCAGTTTGGCTATATCTCTTAAAACTAATCCACTAAAAACTTGTTTACTCAAAGTTCACTTGATGACCAGTTTGCCAAAAGCTGAGTTCCCTTTTGGGTTGTTCTGTTCTTTTTTTGTCACGCTTGGGTATTTCAAGGATATATATCTTTTCATCTAAGAGTACCCCTGAGTTATCAGCAGCATAAATTTATCAAATTTGCAGCACTTTGTAAATGATGAGATTGCTTCCTACCTTTATGGATATCTTTTTCTGTTACCTACTTTTCAAACTTTTTTAAAGTTTCCAGCAATAAATAGAATTGGTACAGACATTTTGTGTATCATTTTTTTGTGTTTCTTAATCCAATATTCTTTTCCAAATTAGATACTTTGAAAACTGTAACAGAGCTCAATGTGATTTTGATGCCTTGGTCTGTCTACTACATTGCTGCTGTTAAAAGGCCAATATAGTCTCAACAAATAAACAGGCATGTGGCATACTCAGTTGACAAAGGTGTACAGACAACAACAGTGAAAAGTGAAAGGGTGAATCTGCTAAATCTTTTTGAAAGGCTGCAGATTTGATAAATACTTATTTGAAACTGTCTCTAGGTGAATTGGTTTTAGGCAAATTAATCTGATAACCTTTGATCCTTAGTCCTTATTCTCCACCACTTAGAATTTCTTATTGGAAATAACTCTTGAGAACAGAAATTCCACATTTAGGGATGATTCTAAGATGACTTTGCCAGCCAACCTGGGAATTGCATAAAAGAGGCCTCTGAGTGAAAGTAAGAGATCAGATTCACACCATGGAGTGCCAGAGTGGGGGAAATGCACTTTTTTTTTTTTTTTTTTTTTTTGGCAGGGTAATGTTCTGAAACAAAATTACGTGTTCTACAGCTGGGATTGCTTCTTCTGAACTATTATTATTAAATAACTGAATACAAAGACTGTGACTGGGAAAATTTCTCACCAGGCTGCTCCAGGTCTGGGAAATGCAGGCAAGCACGTGTAGCCTTACATCCATCCCTTCAGTTCTTTTGGTTTTTTTTTTTGCGGTACGCGGGCTTCTCACTGTTGTGGCCTCTCCTGTTGCGGAGCACAGGCTCCAGACGCGCAGGCTCAGCGGCCATGGCTCACAGGCCCAGCCGCTCCGCGGCATGTGGGATCTTCCCGGACCGGGGCATGAACCTAGGTCCCCTGCATCGGCAGGTGGACTCTCAACCACTGTGCCACCAGGGAAGCCCCCCTTCAGTTCTTTTACTCTTGGGGGTCTTGTCCACTCTGTCACTCTGACCTTTTGTTTCTTACTGTGGTTTTGGCCTCCCTCTGCCACTGACTGGCTGATTCCTTTCTAGGTCTGTGCTCATCTGTCACCCTGAGGGGTCCCCAAGACTCTGTCCTTGCCACTAGGGCTACTTCTCCCTCCTTCCTGAGGAAAAACAAGTGCTAATATCTGATGAAGACGGGCCCAGGGAAGGCAGGCCATGGCATAGGAGCAGCCCCAGCTGTCACACGGCATCACTGGCAAGTTCCAAGTGTACCCCACATCTCAAGAGTTTCCCTTCTTCCTGTTCACGGGGAGATTGCTCATCCTTAGCAGTTCTATTTACTATTTCCTGTTGGTATTGAAAGATTCATGGGATGCTGCCAAGGATACAACAACAGGTGGACCTTGTTTGGCCAATTTGCCACCTGATTTTCATCAACAGCCAATAGGCCGGAGACGGCGAAAGGGGAAATGGAAGAATTATGGATCCATTTTGTGTCTCTTTAGATGAGAGTCACGGACAGGGGTCAGGCCTTCACAGCAGACTTGAGCTATTTGCTCTGGCCAGCCCTGTTTGCTACAGGCCAGAATGGGGCTTGTGAATAAGCCCGCTGGTGGCGGGTTCTCTGCATTACTTCTTAGAGACTTGACTGCTTCCCCTTCCACCTGGAGCTCTCAAGGCCACAGAAATGGTAAGACTCCGTTTATAATCAGGCTGGAGACCATCCTCAGACAAGGAAGACATAAGAGAAAGCTGTTTCAGGGCACAGAAAGCCATTTGGATGAGGTCCCTGAGACTGTACCTAGATGGAAGGGAATAAGAAGGGGGGAATAAAAAGAGACTAACAGGACTGCAAGAAAAGGATTGGGAAGAAGCAGTGAGTTGAAGCATTTTTATTTCTCTTTTTTATTTCTTTTTTTAGCAGGACCCATACCCCAGAGCTGGCCTAGGGGCATTCAGAACCCTAAAGGCAAGACTCCACAAGAAGGACAAGGGTCTAACCAATCTCAATCCTCTCCATCCTCTCCTCCCTTGCAGCAAGGAAGACCTAAGGCTGGGCCTCTGCTGTGTCAATTGCTTGTGGAGGGCCCTGTTGTCCACGCTTGGCCCTCGTTGGGAAGGAGGTCCTAAGGTTTGACCTTGGAAATCTGAGCAGACTGTTCCTGGGACATATAGATTAGACCTGTCTAACTGTGATGGTCGGGAAGTCATCAGAGGCAAATTCTGTCCACTGTGGGTATTATTTCAGCTACTCTCCTCTTAGAAAGGATAGTGTTGACCCATGTGAAGGGAGCAGGGGGAGATGGGTTAGGAGGAAATCTACTAAAAGGTACTGGTTAGGCTTGTATCCTAGAGAGTTAGAGCCAAGCGAGGTGTGCGTTTAGAGATATCCCTGCACCTCATTTTACTGAATGAAGAAATAGAAACTCTGAGTGATGATGGGACTTACCCAAGGTCACACAGCTGGAAAATGACTTTCCAACTTCTGAAGACTAATAAAGAGCTTATTTCCCCTCTTCCCTCCCCACTACCCCCACCCAGGGACTCCCAGGGCATAACTAAACTGTAAATGAGACAAGTGCTTCACTATGACAGATAATTAGGGCAAGTTTTAGTGGGAAAGCCAAGGAACACGAGAGATAATAATGAAAACTTTTGGTTCTTATTAGTGCTTTTTTTTTTTTTTTTTTTTTTTGCGATATGCGGGCCTCTCACTGCTGTGGCCTCTCCCGTTGCGGAGCACAGGCTCCGGACGCGCAGGCTCAGCGGCCATGGCTCACGGGCCCAGCTGCTCTGCGGCATGTGGGATCTTCCCGGACCGGGGCACGAACCCGTGTCCCCTGCATCGGCAGGCGGACTCTCAACCACTGCGCCACCAGGGAAGCCCAATTAGTGCTTTTTTGTTAATTAGGATTAGCAATCGCCAAAGTACCTTTAAGAGCTCAATAGGGGAAACCAAGGAAATATACTGCAGGGGAGTCCCTGTCCTTGAGGAGGTCACAGTCCAGCCAGGGAGATAAATACACACATAAAATGCGGTGAGAAGATTACAAGCAACATGTCAACAAATGCAAAGAAATTGAGTGTTACAAAGAGACCTAATGCGTAGGGTACAGGTGACAGTGATGAAACGGTCTGGCTTAGAGTGTAGATCAGAAGGCGGCAGCCCACTGGCTAAATCCTGTCCCCAAATGCATTGAGTTTGGCCCACTGGGATTTATTTTTTATAGTATTAACTTGAACCCTATTGAAGAAGGAAAAAATGCCAGCTAATAAATGTAGAAAGAATGACAGAATTGGAAGAATGGCATTTTGTGAACTTTAATAAAACTATTGATCCTAGCAAAGATTATTAATTGGTGTTAAACGCCATAGGTGAAACGATTGGTAGACAACTGCACATTCATACAGAGCCAAGTAACACTGTCAGTTTACAAACTTGAGGACAAAAATGTAACTGTATATTGGAGGGATCAGACTGTCATCACTCATTTCCTGGAAACAGTCTTGGTATCACTTACCAGTAGGCCAGTTCTGGTATGAGGCAAATACATAACCCAACCTAGCATAGATTCTAGCTGCTCCCTACCCCAAAAGAAGTATTAGATATAACTTACAGTTACAGGAAATATTGGGGATAGAGAAACGAACTAATGGACACTAGGAGGAAGCAACTGGACAAATCTAGGAGGTGAAGCATTCTGCAGGGCGACTGGCCAGCTCTCTTCAGCAAGTCAGTATGATTTTTTTTTTAAGCCAAAACTGCTATGAAAGAGACTTAAGGTATACAATACTAATACAATGCATGGTCCTGGATTCCCTGTTAGTTTAAACAAATTGCTACAAAAGGTGTTTGTGGTCAACTGGAAATGTTTTAATATGGACAGGGGATTAGATGGGGTGAAAATTTACTGAAATGGAAAGGTCAAAATCATTAATAAAATATCAGTTCCAAAACCATAATCATTTTGCTTTTAAAATGTCTATGTATTTATGAATAAAAAAGTCCTGAAAGGATATGCACTAAGGTGTTAACAGTGGTGCTCTCTGAGTGGTGGGAATATGTTCTGTTGTTGTTGGCCTACATTTTCCGTTTTTATACGATGCATGTGTACTTCCTCTGTAATAATAATAAGCTATTATGAATAAAATAACTGGTTGCCAACATTTACATTTCAGGAAATTTCATATAAAAATCTGGATATTATATACAAAGAACTGGGTTTCTAAGGTTTTTTGAATAATCAGAAGATCTGTCACTCCGGGCTTCCATTGCCACATGGCAGCAACTGGTCAGAACTGAGTGATGGCTGCTCCTTTGCTTGATGTATTCTCTCCTTAGTTTGTCACAGTCCCCACCACTCTTTGGTCTGTGCCTTTCATACATTAATTACCTGCCTGGCTCCCACAGACTTTTTTTTTTTAAATATTTATTTATTTATTTATTTATTTATGGCTGCGTTGGGTCTTCGTTGCTGTGCACGGGCTTTCTCTAGTTGCGGTGAGCCGGGGCTGCTCTTTGTTGTGGCTTCTCTTGTTGTGGAGCATGGGCTCTAGGCACACGGGCTTCAGTAGTTGTAGCACGTGGGCTCAGTAGTTGTGGCTCGCGGCCTTTAGAGCACAGGCTCAGTAGTTGTGGTGCACGGCTTAGTTGCTCCGCGGCATGTGAGATCTTCCCGGACCAGGGCTTGAACCCATGTCCCCTGCATTGGCAGGCGGATTCTCAACCACTGCGCCACCAGGGAAGCCCTCCCATAGACTTGTGAGTCAGTAACACTTGATTTGGATGATCAAGGGCTCCCCATCCATAGAGTCTCCCATTATTAATCATTTGAAAATACCGATAAATTAGTTTTGAAATGCTGCCCAAGAAAAGCATGCATTCCAGAAATATCTGTGCCTGGGTTTTTATACAGCAACCCAGTCATGGGAAACCCAGATGTAACACTTAATCTACTTAGCTACCATGGTTGAATACTATAAATTAGTTTGGCAAAATTTCTCTTTGGTAAATGGAATATAGAAAGTATACTAAATTGCTAACTTCCTCAAGGTTTTGCTTTTTTTTTTTTTTTTTTTTGCATAACACCTTAATCATAGTAGGCGTTTCAATATTTACAGTGTATGTTCTTCCCAAGCATGAAACTCCAAATGCTCTTTGGTAGGTCTATTTCTCCCACTGGCTCTGACACAATTTTTAAAGGAGAAAATCTCTTCCATATGCAGCTCAGTATGAGACAGTGTCATCATCAGTTAAAAGCCCAGGGAAATACTTTATCAGCCTGGTACGTGTTTGCACATTACAGCACCACACTCAGTCGGTTATAACAAGAACTGAACATGTTGTGCTTCATGTCTAGCTTTTCAAAATGATATGAGTCTTCTTCTGAGTCAATTTCCTTTAACTGTTTCATATTCCTTTGGTAAAAATGGTTTCAATCTGTCCCATTTTTTGAGCCAAACTTCTCAGCTTTTCTTTGAGATCCAAAATTTCCTATCAGGCCTTGTTTATATCCTAGCTCACAACAGCATCTCAGTAAAACCAGGCTCATTCCAGTTTCTATAACAAGTTTCCATGAACAGTCAGGCCACCCTCGAAGCCACAGCGCTGGGTTTGAAAGCCCCTTGGAAGGGTTAAGCGTTTGCAAAAGTGGTACATTATGAACATTTGTTCTAAAATTTTCATTTGATGTCATAGGTTGATTACATATATTCTTTATCCACCTGTTTTCTCCTTAAATCATGTACTTACAATGGGCATGAAATTTTCTAGCTTAACCATCAATAGTTGTGGCTCTGAATAACTTCATTTTCCAGTGAACACCCTTGAAAATAATTCTGAAATCTCTTGACTGCCTGTAAAATTTTTATTCCTGAAACTAGCTTCTGAGTCCATAATACCATAATATATTCCTGCTACTTGTCTTCAGATACTTTCAAAGTGGTATGGCTTTGTTTGTTTAATTTTTATTTATTTATTTTTTATTTTGGCCATGCTGCATGGCATGTGGGACGGTTCCCCAACCAGGGATCGAACCCGGGCCTCCACAGGGAAACCACTGAATCCTAACCACTAGGCTACCAGGGAATTCCCCAAAGTGGTATGGCTTTAAAATTTTTTTTTCCTAAACAACTGCTTAGTTAAGCATGGTTCCATAATTCAATGGCTATTTTAATGTCCTAGCTTTGAAACGGGTTATGTAAGCCCAAATTTTCAGTGGGAGAAAATATTCTACTCAAAACTTTCCATTAGTTTGATAAGTAGAATCCTAAATGCTCACCCGAAATCTCTATCTTTGGAGCAGCGTTTTGCTTCCTGGCTAGGGTATGGGAGGCAGAGTCCCTGCAATATTCTCAGCAAATCTCCATTCTTCTCTGCAATTCTAAACAATGCAGCAAAGGAATGGCCCAAGTCTGAAAGGCTAAGTAGACTTTTTCTCAGACTCCCATTTACATTTATTATCGTTAAAACATATGTGAATATTTTTTTGAATACTCAGTCAAGAGCAATGTCTTCAAGAAGGTAGAGCTAGATTGTGAACAGGAGTTATGCCTAATTTATCTTTCTCCACCTCCCCCCTAACACCCCCTCCTCCACCAGAGTCTAGCTCAGGAATACTTGAGCATGTTCATGGCTTTATCATTAAAGAACATTTAAGAAGTGGGCGATTGTATTTTGCATATGGTATAGCAGAAGGTGAGATGAACAACAGTGATGAAGAGACAGGCCTATAAAGGCCAAGCAACCCACAGAACAAACAGAACTATATAAGGTATTAGCACTGTGGGGTGGTCAAAAATTCATCCTTTCAACAAATAAGCGCCTCTGTATGCCAAGCACCGAGAAAGGTACCTTGGGGTCATGGAGGAAGCACCTCCTTAAATACAAACCCAAACAAATTAAGATTTTAAAGAGGATTCTGTAGCACTTCTCAACAATAAAAAGATGAACTGAAAAAAAAGGAACTATTGAGAGTAGCAACAACATGGATAAAACTCAAAATTAACTATGCTGAGTAAGAGAAGGCAGACAAAAAAAAAGAGTACATCTTTATTTGATTCCATTTATATAAAATTCTAGAAAGTGCAAACTAATCTACAGTGACAGAAAGCAGATCGGTGGTGGCGAGGGGCCGAGAGAGGAATTACAAAGGGGCACAAGTAATCACTTAGGGAATGACGCCTCTGTTCACTATGTTGATTGCGGTGATGGTTTCACAGATGTATAGTTATGTCAGAACTTAATGAACAGGGCTTCCCTGGTGGCGTAGTGGTTGAGAGTCCGCCTGCTGGTGCAGGGCACACGGGTTCGTGCCCCGGTTCTGGGGAGATCCCACATGCCGTGGAGCTGCTGGGCCCGTGAGCCATGGCCGCTGAGCCTGCGCGTCCGGAGCCTGTGCTCCGCAACGGGAGAGGCCCGCGTACCGCGAAACAAAACAAAAACCTTAATGAACAGTACACTTTAAATATTGTATGCCAAAATACCTCAATAAAGCTGTTTTTAAAAAAATCCAGAGCAAAGAGATAGAGAGGGAGGGAGGGATGGGGAGAGAGAAAGAGAATGAATTCTAGGGCCTCTCTTGCAATTCTTTCTTGCTCAAGGATACCAGATGGTGTCAATTGTAAGATCCTTTTTCGGTATTCCGCTGCAGTCTTAGCTGCCAGGATGGTCTATAGGCTCAACTTTCTCGTCTTAAGTAGAACTGGCCTGTGAAGTCTTTCACTTCACCTGGTCTGGTCTCCTCTTGGACCCAGGATGCAGCTTGGACTCCTTGTCTCTGCCTCCACTTGCTGGGATGTTTCCTCCATTCGAAATGATCCAAATTTCCTCTCCTTTCAGGCCCAGCTAAGAGAAGATTTATTTCAGAGTCTTCCCTATCCATTCCTGCAGAAAGAGTTCTGTACCTTCTTCAAGTTTCTCTGGTATTTATATTCTAAACTGCTCCTTTGACACCTTCTTGCTGCCATGTACTGTTTGCTTTTCATATGTATGTTTTATCTTCTGAACTAGATTATGAACTTCTTCAGGGCAGGGACTGAGTCCTATTTATCTTTGTGTCTCTCCCAAGGCACTTAATAAGTGTCAGTTGTAAAACACCTCACTTTGATAGTCTTTCCAAAGCATTATCTCAGCCATTATCTCATTTGATCATTACATCAACACTGTGAGATTGGAGGAGCTAGAAATATGTTAGTTCTTCCTTGTGACAGATAAGGAACTGGAAACCCAAGGTCACACAGTTTGTTAGAGACAGAGATGGAACAGATAATTGCAGGTGAAGGCTTGATCCAATTCAAGGCTTCCCAAGGCTCTCCCCTCTGCCCTCTTACCTGAAGACACAGGCCTCTGTGCCCTTCACCTCCTCATTCCCCCAGTACTTTAGAGCTGCTTAGCCAAAGCTCTGTAGTACCAGTTTAGAAAATTTGGCAACTATGAGACATGAAATTTCAGTAGATTTCTGATCAGCTCTGAGTCACCAAAGCATGCTTGCTATTTTGTTCCAAGTGCTGTTTGCTAAGGACATTATGCCTGATATTTAATGACGCTGCACTACAGAACTGAGGAAGCATAAATGATCTTTAAAAGCCTTAGGAAATGACAGCACTTTAACATTAAGCATGAAAGGTGGCAGTTGACAAGATGACCAGGGGTAAAAAATTTCTGCACCGAATCACCCTATTTCCCTATATATTGCTAGCAGAATTCTCTAGTTGGTACCAAAAGAAAAGGTTAAACTCTCTGCCACCCAGCACATCTAGCCCTGAGATTCTTTTCCCTCTACCCCAGACTATCTGCTTCTCTGATGCAAGAGATTTCATAACCTTGGTGCAATTTACTTAGCATCAAATATTTTAAAAATAATTCACCTAATTCCAGTCGACTTTGAAAAAAGGGTGGGTGGGGGTTAAGACAGAGAGAGGTGGGGAGATCCCCCTGAGAGGAGCAATGACCTTTGGTCAAAGTCCATAGCCAGCCTGAGGTCAAGGCCAGAGAGGAAGTCAGGGGAATTGTCCTCCTCCTCCCATCGCTGTCTTCTCTCCCTCCCACCTCCTGCTAGGATCCCCCACTGGCTGATACCAGTCAGGGAATATGGGAACCCTGAAGTCCTGAGGTAGTCCTTACCTTCTACATAGGTTGAAGAACAGAAGGTGGATCTGGGGGGCAAATGTAAGACATCCAGCTCACTGGTCTAGGGGTGGGCAGGTGACCCACCCTGGCAATAAGACATATGGGAAAGTCTGCTGGGTGCTTCTGGGAAAGATTTTCTTCCTTGACTATTACAGGAAGAAGGCTCTTCCCCTTCCGTCTTGCTTGGGATGTGTTGAGAGGACGTACTCCTTGAACTTCTGAAGCCACCTTTTGACCATGAGGGGATTGCGAAGAGAACTGCAAACAACCTTGATACCAGGGAGCTACTAAGAAGCCTTGGGACCCCCAGCTCCAGACTTCTGGTTAAGCAAACAATAAACGTCCACATGGTCTAAAAAAAGAAGACAGGGGTTTTAGTGAAGGATGAGAGGTAAAGGAGAGGGCAAAGGAGGAGCCAGGGGGAGGAAATTGGATGGGAAGCCCACCCAAGGGGCAGGGCTGGCAGCGCCTGACCAAGGAGACTTGCCGACAGGGTCGGGGTGGGCGGCAGGTCTGGGAAGGTTCAGAGGGTCCTTGGGTCAGGTTTACACTCTGCAAGCCGCGACCTTGAGCAAGCCACATAACCTCTTTGCGCTTTAGTCTTCCCCTCTGTAAAATGGGTATGATAGTGACTTCGTAGGACACTCTAAGAACTAAACGGGGCGGGGCAAGGCAAGTAAAACTCTTGGCATAGTCTGACTCATCGTGGGCCCTCAGTAGAAGCCGGCAATTATTACCATCTTCTCAACTTTCTCCCTCAACATGGGGGAAGGTAACCAGGAGAAAGGGCAAAGAAGCCTGCCTACAACGTCTCCCTTTCCCAGCCCGGATTCCGAACACCCAGTCTTCCGGCCGTTGGGGTCTAAGGGCGCGAGCGAGGCGGAGGGCGGAGTCTGCGTTCCCGCCTCGAGCGGGGCCCCGCCCCCTACCACTGCCTCCGGTGAGCTTTCGGCCTTTTCCCCTCCCCCGACGTCCCCGCGCGGTCTTCCCCGGCCTAGCTTCCCGCAACCCCTGCGCCCGGCCCGAGGGAGAGGTTCCGGAGCCCGGGCGCGGCCGGGGGCCGGGTGTTGCCGCCGCCGGCTTGCGCGCCCCAGCCCCCTCGGCACTGCCTCGGGAGCTTCAGCTGCCCACGCTGTGCAGGTTTGCCCCGGAGGGTCGGCGGGCGGCGCTGTGGGGAGGAGGAGCGCTGGGAGGGTCAAGCTGGCCAGTCCCGGCTATCCGGTCGCCGAGACCGCCCTCGGCCTTGGGAATCCTTGACTGCCCAGACGGAAGGAAAGTAGGCGCTGGAGAGCCCGCGCCGCATTTTGATTCATCTCGGGCCCTGTAAGGGTCACATCTTGTGAAAATACCTGTAAAATCAATTTAACGTTCAGTGCAGCGTGTAAAGACAGATCTAAGAATTTAAAAGACGCCTGAGTCAGAACATTTAAATGCTTCGGTCCTTGTATCACCGTTTTAACACGTCTGAGTGCAAAGGGTGGAGAATCGAGCCTGATTGCCGCCACCGTTCACGCCCTGTAGCACTTTAAAAGGGTAAAGGAAAGCACCCTAAAAAACCCCAAGTGGGCACTTCCCCTAGGGAGGGAAGAACAGCTGACTTTTTTTGAAATTTGGGTTGGTCCTCATTTCCGTGGGCGAAGTTTCCCTGCAAAATTTATTTGCAAGCTTAGATCCGTGATAAACAGAATGCTAAAACACTAAGTGGTGGCTTTTGTTGACAAGTCGATTGTGTTATTAATTCGTAATGTCTCGTCCAAGGCAGGAATCGTTATCTCAGTTTTGCAGGTGGGAAAAAGTTTGGCACAAAAAATCAATTCCCTTAAATTCGCACAGAAGCAACGGCTGAGCCGCAAATTAAGTCTTAGCATTCTGTTACCTCAGCTACGTCCCCCTCTAGACCATGTTACAACACAAATGAGTAGTTACTTTGATGTTACTCATAAAACCAGGGAGTAAACCAAATGTTCTGTGAACATGAAGTGTTAAATCATAGTAACCTATGTCTGTTCTGCTTTGGGAGGCTCAGCTTCCCTTTGGAGTTTGATACTTTGCAGAGAGGAGGGGGTGGAGCAAAGAAAGAAGAAAATAGGAAGTCATGTCAAGGGAAAAATTTTGTCTCCACAGAGTCCAAACTGTGCCCATCTTTACTGCCCTTTTGTGTTGATGTCATTCTTTTCAGTGTACTCCGTGTTCTGGCAAAACACCGACGGCTCACGTCGTCCTCCCGGCCTCAGACGCATTAATACACCTCTGAGTTCCTCTTCTGGCCCTGACCTCCCTGTCAGTCTTGTCATGCTCTTTCCTCCAGGTGCTCTTTACTAACGCTGTTATGTGAAAACCAGTTGTTTTTGTTCAAGTATGGAATGATTCGTCACTCCAGAAGGATGTTTCTAGAGTTAATGATCAAAAACTACCAACAGATCTCAGATGAAAGGACATGTTAAAGAAGCACAAGAAACTATTGTGGAATTTGATAGCTGAGTTATTTGACTGGAGAAAAAAGCAGACCTGGATTTTTCCCCCCTTTTCCCAGTTCACTCATAACTAGAAAGCAGCAGCTCAGTTTTAACCTTAGACATAATGGTGGGGGGCGGGGGCCATCCTCCTGTTTAGACTAGTGAATTGGAAAGTTTTCTTTCCCAAGGAGGCTCCTTTTCAGACAGGACCCAGGATGTGTGACATAGTCCCCGCCCTGTAAGAGGTGTTTCTCCTCCCCAGCTTGTAGATGACAGAAATTTGAACCCAAGGTAGTTGTCTCTCTTGAGCAGCCAAGCCAGTTTATTTATCTTTTTGTTTCTTTTACTCAGTTGGACAGGTAAGAATCACAAGAAAAGCAGATGGCATCCGGGGATTTCTGCTCATCTGGAGAAGGGATGGAAATACTCCAACAAGGTAAGGGTAGCCATTTGAAAGAGGTTTGAGGACTTATCCAGAGAAGTCTTATCTAGGGTCTTGTCGTCTATAGTAAAAAGGGGGAATTCCTTGGTGGTCCAGTGGTTAGGATTCGGTGCTTTCACTGCCATGGCCTGGGTTCATCCCCTGGCTGGGGAACTGAGATGCCATGCGACGTTGCCAAAAGAATAAAAAAAGGATTTATAATGTTCACCAGTATGGTTTCTCGCACAGAAGCCTAACTTTCTAGAGAAACTAGAATACTTGAAGGTTCTTAAACACTCTCTTATTGGCAGACAGATTATACTGACTCCTGTTCGGTACCTGCTAGTACAATAGACTAAAATTTCAAGATGCTCCCATGCTGAGTTAGCAAGCATATCCTGAAGATGAGCGTGGCCAGTGAACTTTTGAAAGCTACCTTCCTACCTGTGTCTTGAATTTTCTCATATCTTGTCCTCCAAAGTCTCAGATCCTTCCATATCTTGAATTCTTTGCATATCTCAAATCCTTTCTTGAATCCTTTAAAAACTTGAATCTTCTGTATTTTGACCATTTCCATAGTGATCTTTCAATGCCTTGGGGGAAAAAAAAGAGAGATTTCTTATTCTCTAAAAGGACTCTGGTATGATGGTCCAAAGAATGAAAATGTAAGTGTTTGGTAAGTGGGAGTAAAACAGAAGACCTCAGCAGAAAGCACGTGGGAAAAGAGATGGAAAAAAAGCCCTTTGAGCATATGGAATAAACAGTGGATCCTGACTTCTTGCACTTTTTCTCATGCGTGTGCTGTTCTGCACCCACATGGGTTACTCAGTCTATTTACAATAAGGAGAATTTGGTTAGTTAAATTTTTTTTTTTACTGTTAAGAATATACCTTCTCTCAGTCTTGCTTATGCGACTAGAGATCACATACAAAGAGGGAACTTTACATGTGTTTTTTTTTTTTTCCTTCCTCAAGAGCTCTAGGTATTCTGTGTGAATGAGGCATTTTAGGTACTGTGGTATACCAGAGTCCCTTATTCTTGATTCTCTTTGTCTAATATTTTCCAACTGCATTTCCATTTTCTAAGATCTTAGTTTTTTTAAGACTCATTCTCTAATATTTGATTAATGTCCTTGTATATAATATAAATGCTTGTTACTTTGAGTATTGCCTCTAGTTTATTTGTGGATTTTTTTCTTTCTTTCTTTCTTTTTTGGCCACGCCACAGGGCTTGTGGGATCTTAGTTCCTTGACCAGGGATTGAACCCCGGGCCCTCGGCAGTGAAAGCACAGGGTCCTTACCACTGGACCTCCTGGGAATTCCCTATTTTTTGATTTTCTTAAAATTTTCATTCGATTTAGAAAACTTCCCTACCAAAAACCTAGGGGTTTTTTGGAAGTGAGTATTAAGCTAAGAGTTATGCTTAGTTATATAAATTGAGTCCATACTGTCTTTGCTTTTTGGTCCCTATGGGGGACATCCCTTTAAGTGTGCAGCAAACAGCCTCCTCCTTGTAACCTGAGTGAAGAGGACCTGTTACAGAACCCACACTTCAGCAAACTGCTGCTGAGTCTCTCACAACACATGGACGAGAGTGGCTTAAGCCTCACACTGGCAAAGGAGCAGGCTCAGGTAAGGGCCCTGGGAGAAGGGCTAATAGGGAGGAAGGAAATATCTTCTGAGAAAGAGGGGTTCCTACCTGGGATTTTTTTGGTTTCTAGGCCTGGAAGGAAGTTCGATTGCATAAGACAACGTGGTTAAGGTCTGAAATTTTACAGAGAGTCATTCAAGAGCTGCTTGTGGACTACTATGTGAAGACACAAGACAGAAATTTAACTTCTGAGGACAAAAAGGTGAGGCAGGAGAGATGAAGTAGGCCTTGGTACCAGCTGTAGGAATGACCAGACCAGCTGTGGCTTCAACTGATTCTATGATCCGGGGGAAATAGGAGCTTTGAGTAATGGTTATCAAGAAAGAAAGGGACTGTAGTTACGGGGAAGAGGTGGCTGTGTTGTCAGGGTTTTGAAAAGAAAGATTGACAGGAGAAAGTACTGGCAGCTGGGAAGTTATCCGAAGGGGATGACACGTTTGAGGACTTGGAAGATGTGTGAAAAACTGGTTTGTGAGGATGGAGGAGGTGGGGTGGGGGAAGTTTTATAGTAACTTCTTTTTGTTTTTTTATTCTCTCTCTCAGTTTCATGAGACCCTTGAACAGCGGCTGCTCGTGACTGAGCTGACACAGCTCTTAGGTCCCAGCCAAGAGAGGGAGGTGCCCCCACTGCTTGGGCTGGAGAAGGTGGACCTTCTGGAGCTCATGCCACCCTCAGAGGTTGGCGGGGGGCAGATATTGGGACCAAAGAAGGGAAATGGCTTAATTTCTCCCATATATTTAAACATTTTTTGGTTAAGCTTTATTGTTTCTATAAAAATGAAACATGTTCATGGTGGTCAAACTCAAGTAAATAAGAAAGACATTACAAGAAAGAAAGTAAAAGCTGAGATACTAAATCTAGAAATAAATGCAGTATTATTATATACAGCTTGACATAAATAGTATTATACCTTCCATACCTGTATAGAGAGTATAATCTGTTTTCACAATATATTTTGGGACTTTTTTCAAGTATATGATTATTTTAAGGTATATATATTACTTTTCAAATAATTGTAAATAAGATGATACCTCCTAAAGCACTCTTTTTTTTTATTGAAGTGTAGTTGATTTACAATATTGTGTTAGTTTCAGGTGTGCAGCAAAGTGATTCAGTTATATGTATATTTATATCTATTCTTTTTCAGATTCTTTTCCCTTATAGGTTATTACAAAATATTGAGTAGAGTTCCCTGTGCTATACAGTAGGTCCTTGTTGGTTATCTATTTTATATATAGTAGTGTGTATATTGTTAATCCCAACCTCCTAATTTATCCCTCCCACCTTCCTAAGGCACTCTCAGCAGTGTCCAGGCACATAGTTAGTGCTCAGAGTCCTTGTTATATCATCAGTTTAAATTACAGATAGAATTCCATTGTATGGATGTAGCATAATTTGCTTAACCTTATTGATGGATATTAATGTAAGGTTATTTCCACATTTTTGCTGGTAGAAACCACACCGATAGGAACATGCTAGTTCATACGTGTCTTTGTATGATGATTTTCTGAGTGTTAGTGCTTGAAGTGGGATCACCAGGTCACAGGCTACACACATAGAACACACTGGTACATATTGCCAAACTGCTGTCCAGAGAGGAACTCCCAGTGCACCTAGGTCCCCACATTTTCATCAGCATGGGATCTTGACAGTCATCGTATTCTTTGCTAATTTGATAGGTTAAAAATTAATCTCCCTGATGTCTCTTGATGCATTTTCTTTGGTTATCGTTGAGATTGTTAGTCATCACATATTCATTGACTGGATCTTTCTAGTTCCAGCAGTCTGTCTGCATCTCTCTTTTCACTTCCGTGGCTGTAGGATTTTGTGTGGATGAGAGCCCGACTCCTGCTTGAAGTGGAGGAGCAGCTCAAGAAGAAATGTTTCACTCTGCTCTGCTACCACAATCCCAGTTCAGGTGCGTGCCGGCTGTGTTCTGTTCATGGCTGGCCTTCAGGGCTCCTGGTCTTCTCTTTTGAGAATAATGTGTTTGAATTTTAGATTTGGGACAGAAGCTGAGAAGCGTTGGAAATGTTTACTTGTTTGTTTCCTTGCTGGTAGAATAAAAGCAAGAAATTCTGTACGGACTTCTTTTATTCAGCAAAGTGGCAGCGTCCTCTTGCTGCAGGGAAAGATAGTTCGTTCTTAAGAGAATCAGAATGAAATAGGGAGTACAATTCAGGTAATAGGAGTTGACCTTGTCTTTATTTCTATGATTTAAGAGTTAAGGACCAGGGCTTCCCTGGTGGCGCAGTGGTTAAGAATCCACCTGCCAATGCAGGGGGCACGGGTTTGAGCCCTGGTCCGGGAAGGTCCCACATGCCGTGGAGCAACTAAGCCCGCGCCACAACTACCGAGCCTGTGCTCTAGAACCCGTGCGCCACAACTACTGAAGCCCGCGCATCTAGAGCCCGTGCTCCGCAACAGGAGAAGCCACCAGAATGAGAAGCCCGCACACTGCAATGAAGAGTAGCCCCTGCTCAGTGCAACTAGAGAAAGCCCACGAACAGCAACGAAGACCCAATGCGGCCAAAAATAATAACTAAATAAACTAAAAAAATTTAAAAGACCCAACACAGCCATAAATAGATAAATAGGTTTTACAAAAAGATTAATAAAAAAGAATTAAGGGCCAAATCTGGAAAGTAAGAGAACTGGGCTGTTTTTACCAGGCCATCAGAAGAAAACCTGGAGGAAGACAGAATTTGTAGGGTTAGATATCGGATAGGGGCACTGAAACATGGCCTTCAAAGGGCAGGAGCAATTAGGGTTTTCCTATCCAGCGCTCTGTCTCTGCCCAGATTCAGACACTGAAACCCTGAAGGCAGCAAAGGTATGGAACCTCGCAGAGGTCCTGGTGGGTGAGAAGCAGCAGTGCCAGGATGCCAAGAGCCAGCAGAAGGAGCAGATGGTGCTGCTGGAGAAGAAGAGTGCCACCTACTCCCAGGTTTGGCAGGGCGGTGGGATGGCCTCCTTTTTCACCCTGACCCCAGGGGCACCTCTGGGGAAGCCAGGGATTTCTGATCTGCTTTCTTTTCTACTCTCTTCCGTGGCCGCCCTCTTGCTCCTGCCTCCCGGGTGCTCAGGTACTTCTCCGCTGCCTGGCCTTGCTGCAGAGGCTTCTTCAGGAGCACCGGCTGAAGACTCAGTCTGAGCTGGACCGTATCAATGCCCAGTACCTGGAGGTCAAGTGCAGCGCCATGATCCTTAAGCTGCGGTGAGCTGTGAGCGCCGCGGATCTGAGGGACTCCATCTCATACACCACCCACTCTAACCCTCGCCCTCATCTCTTTCGTCTCCATCATGCCTGGCACCCTGTGGGTGTTCAGTAAATGTCACACAGCAGTATTAGCCTTTGGATTACTCTAAAGCTGTCAACATTCTTGGGTCTTTTATTTTAAAGCCCTCTGAAATAGGTGGTTTACTGTGAGCTAAATTGCTCAGGAATTTGGAATGACCTTGTTTATCCTGTCACTGCTCTACACAGGACCTTGACCATTGGCAGGTCCTGTGTCCCATTCCTAAGTCTGCTGCTGTCAGGGATCCTCAGCTTGACATTTCTTTCTTCCCTCGGTCAGGATGGAAGAGCTCAAGATTTTGTCTGACACTTACACTGATGAGAAAGTGGAAGTTCATCGTCTCATTAGGTGAGAACTCCCAAGAGCCTGACGCAGCTATTCAGACCTGGTCCCCATACCCTCCACCCTCCAGACTCATTCATTTTAGTGCCTTCTCATTCTTGTGTACTTTCTGAGGAACCAGATCCTTATATTGTATCTTCTGTGCCTGGGCTTTTAGGGACCGTTTGGAGGGGGCCATTCACCTACAACAGCAGGACATGGAAAAGTCCCGACAGGTCCTGAACACCTATGAGGTCCTCGGGGAGGAGTTTGACAGGCTGGTGAAAGAGTACACCCAACTCAAGCAGGCAACTGAGAACAAGCGCTGGGCCCTCCAGGAGTTCAACAAGGCCTGCCGCTGAGTGTGGCCGGGGCCAGGAGGCTCAGCTTCTGCGTAGGGGCTGCCTCCTCCTCTTCCTGCTGGAAGGGCCACTTCCACCTGAGCCCACCTTCACTCAAGGGAGCGTGGGGACACTTGCTCAAAACACTGCAGTCCTTTAGGCACCCTCCTGGTTTTTCTTCCTTGTTTACAATGAGAGTCTCTTCTAGCAAATGTAACAGATTTGTATAGTTTTCTGTACAGCTATTTGTCAGTGTCAGCCCTGTATCATACTTGATTATCTCCTGAATAAAGTGATAATGTTGTATCTGAGGATTTTAGTCATTTTCCTTTGGGCAAAGATAAAAAAAGAATATCAAAGGCTATATGGAAAAAAAAAAGGCTATATGGATAAGGAGGGAAACTGAGTGGATCCAAATAGAGATGGATCCGTAAGGGGGAGAGGTTTAAGGGCCAGCCCACCCACGTGGAGTCTTTCTCTTTTTTTTAAATTAATTAATTTATTTTTGGCTGTGTTGGGTCTTCGTTGCTGTGCTCGGTCTTTCTCTAGTTGCGGTGAGCGGGGTTCTCATTGCGGTGGCTTCTCTTGTTGAGCACGGGCTCTAGGCACGCGGGCTCCAGTAGTTGTAGCACGTGGGCTCAGTAGCTGTGGCACATGGGCTTAGTTGCTCTGCAGCACGCGGGATCTTCCCAGACCAGGGCTTGAACCAGTGCCCCCTGCATTGGCAGGTGGATTCTTAACCACTGCGCCACCAGGGAAGTCCCATGTGGGGTCTTAGAGGCTTCGTTCTTAGCAGAAGTGGATTAAAACTGGTCTTGCTCTTGAAGAACTATAGTCTCCAGAGGAGTGCTAGATGCTCAGATGGATAGGGAACTATTCTGTCACTGTGGCTCTTAGTGGGGCGGGTATGATAAAGTAGCAGGGCATCCAGCTCGGTTACAGGAAAGGACACGAGGCATTTGTGTTCCTGCTTCCCTCTGGTGTGGTTTGAGGGTTACTTCTTTCTCTGAGAGCAGAGGGTGGGAGGAGATCACCCTGAGGAACCAAGTTCTATGGTCTATTTAGCTTAGAAAAAGGCAGGGCCCTGGCTGGTGTCAAAGTCAGGGACTGCAAACAAGCACAAGACCGACACCCTTATTTAGAAGGGCCTACCCAGCTGCTCAAACCACTTTCCAGGGAGACTGTCTCAACGTGCTCTTTTGCTGAGATCAAATAATGATGGTTTTGGATTGATTCATAGGAAAAATTAAGGTCTTTGACTCAACTTTAAATTTTTCTGTAAATGGTGCTTACTTCCATTTATCTATAAGCAAGTGCTGGCCCACACAAAATGAACAAAAGCAATTAGATTGTATGGTCAGGCCACTCAAGATGGCTGTTCTCTTGCTCTTTGTACATCCCCTGCTTGACCAGTCCCTGCTTCACCTGCACGCTACTCATGTGAACATGCTTGTCCCCAGCCCCAGCTAGTAATCGTCCTAATCCTTAGGCCAGAACAGGTCCACCTGCTAGTTTATTTAAGGGAAACATCTGCCCTCCTGACGGTTGCTAACCTGAGGGGCTGTGAGGGATGTGCCTAGCTCCTGGTTTTCCTGGTAGCTGATGAGCCAGCCTGACTTAAATTCCCCCTATAAATGGTAGCCTCCTTCTCCCCCAAGTGGTGAAGATTGCTGCCATGTCCTGCCTGCCCTCTGCCATCAGCAGGGGTTGGGGGGTGTTGCTCCAGAACCCTTTTGCTGCGGACGTGTAAGATTCCCTGTCCAATAAGACACTGATGTCTCTGTCACTGACTCTGAGCTATTTCTTCGGTCTCGAGGCAGCTACAAGTCTTGCAGGCCTGCGGGGTCAGCCGAACATAGATCAATGTAAAAACTCAGAAACAGTCAATATTGCTTAGTTATACTATAATTTTTAACCTAACATTTTTGGGGGAGTGTTTTCAAACCTACAGAAAAGTTGAAAGAATGGTATGACAAGCACCAGGATACTTTTTTTTTTCCTTCAATTTTAAAATTATAGTTGAGGGCTTCCCTGGTGGCGCAGTGGTTGAGAGTCCGCCTGCCGATGCAGGGGACACGGGTTCGTGCCCCGGTCCGGGAAGATCCCACATGCCGTGGAGCAGCTAGGCCAGGCCCGTGAGCCATGGCCGCTGAGCCTGCGCATCCGGAGCCTGTGCTCCACAACGGGAGAGGCCCGCGTACTGCAAAAAAAAAAAAAAAAAAAAGAAATTATAGTTGATTTACAATGTCATGTTAGTTTCAGGTGTATAGCAAAGTGATTCAGTTATTTATATATATATATATATATATATATATATATATATATATAACTGAATAGATTCAGTTATATATAACTGAATATGTGTGTGTGTGTATATATATATATATATATATATATATATTCTTTTTCAGATTCTTTTCCATTATAGGTTATTTCAAGATATTGAATACAGTTCCCTGCACTATACAGTAGGTCCTTGTTGTTTATCTATTTTACATATATAGTGGTGTGTATCTGTTAATCCCAAACCCCTAATTTATCCCTCCCTCCCTCCCCTTTTCCCTTTGGTAACCATAAGATTGTTTTCTATGTCTGTGAGTCTGTCTCTGTTTTATGAATAAGTTCATTTGTATAATTTTTTTAGATTCCACATATAAGTGATATCATATGATATTTGTCTTTCTCTTTCCAACTTACTTCACTTAGTACAATAATCTCTAGGTCCATCCATGTTGCTGCAAATGGCATTATTTCATTCTTTTTTATGGCTGAGTAGTATTCCATTGTATATATATACCACACCTTCTTTATCCATTCATCTGTCAGTGGATAGAGGACATTTAGGTTGCTTCCACGTCTTGGCTATTATAAATAGTGTTGCAATGAACATTGGGATGCATATATCTTTTCTAATTAAAGTTTTCGTCTTTTCCAGGTATATGCCCAGGAATGGGAATGCTGGATCATATGGTAACTCTATTTTTAGTTTTTTAAGGAACCTCCATACTGTCCTCCAGTGGCTGTACCAATTTACATTCCCACCAACAGTGTAGGAGGGTTCCCTTTTTACAAAGAGTGTTCAGTGCACCTGAAGAGAGCACTACGGTGCTGTGTCTTGGTCCTTTCCTTCTTCACACTGACTGGAGATGGAAGGTTCGCAGTAGTAAATTTCTCTATTGTGGAGATGAGAAGCGGCCTTGGAGGGCAAGCAGAGGGGTTGAGCGAGAGCTGAGGGTTAGCATCTTGGACCTCAGCTGCCCTTTCCTCCTCACATTTTTCAGAAAAGATTTGCCTTTACTGTCTCTCATTCATTCTTTCACACTCCTCTCTCTCTTCACTTACCTTTTACCACATCTGATCAAGAACCAGGTCTTGCTGGGAATTCCCTGGCAGTCCAATGCTTAGGAGTTGGCACTTTCACTGCCAGGCCAGGGTTCCCGATCCCTGGTCAGGGAACTAAGATCCCTGCAAGCCCCGCAGCCCGGCCGAAAAAAAAAAAGAACCAAGTCTTGTTGATTCTTCCTCCATAATGAGAGGCAAAGTATATCACCTCCAGAACTTGGAATAGGATCGCTCTCTGGAAGGAAACTAGGGCGCTCTCAGACAAGCAAAATCTGTCCCCTCCAGGCTTTCAAGGAGGGGTGAATATCCAGGTCTCAAGGGAGTGACCTTGCCTTCATTCTCCCTCAGCCACCACAAAAAGGCGAACCCGGCGCCCCCTGGAGGGCCCATCACCCCATAAAATGTCTCTCCACAATACCCATCCTAAAGGATCTGGACTAGGTTTTTGTTTTTTTGTTTTTTTGTTTTTTTAATGTTTATTTATTTATTTGGTTGCACCAGGTCTTAGTTGCAGAAAGCGAGATCCTTAGTTGTGGCATACAAACTCTTAGTTGTGGCATGCATGTGGGATCTAGTTCCCTGATCAGGACCTGGGCCTCCTGCATTGGGAGCACAGAGTCTTATCCACTGCACCACCAGGGAAGTCCCTGGTCTGGGTTTTGTTAAGGGAACTGGCAGCTCTCCTTATACCTTGAGATAGTGAAAATATAGGCGTCAACTGATCATGAACAAGGTTAGCAATCTGTAGAAAGAATTTTCCCTAAAAGATAGTTATATTCAAGTGGCTGAGGTCCAGCCAAAGTGGCTAAGTAAGGCCTGGTCTCAGAAAAATACAACTGAAATGTAGAAAGGCCTAAATGTACTAAGCCTGGCTGAAGAAAGAATGTGTAACCAAACGTAAATGATTAGCCCAGAATTTAGAAAAGGGTTATCCAAAGAACAAGATCAGGGCTCTCCAGAGGCTCTGGACCCACCAAGCTGGAGCCAGGCCCTGAACCAGAAGACCTCCCCAATGTCCCGCCACCTTGTGAGACCAGTCAGCATGGCCAATGGGCATCCTTCCCCTGCCACTGCCCCACCTTACTCAGGTCCTCATTTTGGGTCCCTGCAAATTGTCCTAACTGCCCCTCCTCTCATCTTATACACCACTGCCAGGCCAATTTTTATGATGATTCTGATTTGTTTTTCCCAGGTAGTTTGTAATTTTCACTTCACGTCATTTCTCTGTTCAAAACATGTCAGGTGTCCCCACTGCATAACAAACACAGTCCACATGGCTTAGCTGGGAATTCAAGCCCTCACAGTGCAGCTCGACCTTCCAACCTTTTCCCACCACGCACACCTTCTACTCACCCTAAGCCGCCCCCCAGTGGGCTTACTCACCCTTTCATGCTTTCCTGTGCTTGTTATGGTTCTATCCACCTGGCAAGAACTCTTCTGCTCATAAAATCCTATCATCTTGGAGGCCCACCTCAAGTTCTGCTTCCCCATGATCATTCCAGCTAGAAAAGGTCTCACTGTCATTTAATACCCACAGCACTTTGTTACAACTTCTTTAAGGTGCCTGTCATGCAGGCCTTGAATTTCATTACCCCACTGGGCAGTGTGTTTAACCCTATCTACAACATCAGAGGCTCCTGGAGGGCAGCTGGTTGTAAAACGTGTTCTCAGTCTTTCTGGTCTCAGGACTCCTTTACTTGCCACTATTTTTAAGGACACCAAAGAGATTTTGTTTATGTAAGTTTTATCTATAGATATTTCTCATATTAAAAATTAAAACTGAGAGGCTATCATCGGTCTTTTCCTGAAGGATATCAGAAAAAAAATTACTTGGTTTTATTGAGCATGGTTGTTTCTTGAATATAATCCTTTGCCAAGATGGAGTCAGATAGTATCCGAGCTCTAGTTAGTCACAACTGCTTTGATATTTAAATATGATCTTGATTAGATCTCAATTTTATAAACGCAGAACTTAATCCCTAGTGACAAACGTAGAACCAAAAGAGCTTTTTTTAAAAAATAATTTTTTTATTGACGTGAAGTTGATTTACAATGTCGTGTTAGTTTCAGGTGTACAGCACAGTGATTCAGTTATACATATATATATACACACACACATATATATACACACACATATATATATATATATATATATATATTTTTTTTTTTTTTGCGGTACGCGGGCCTCTCACTGTTGTGGCCTCTCCCATTGCGGAGCACAGGCTCCAGACGCGCAGGCTCAGCGGCCATGGCTCACGGGCCTAGCCACTCCGTGGCATGTGGGATCTTCCCGGACCGGGGCACGAACCTGTGTCCCCTGCATCGTCAGGCGGACTCTCAATCAGTGCGCCACCAGGGAAGCCCCGTATTTATTCTTTTTCAGATTATTTTCCCCTATAGGTTATTATAAAATATTGAGTATAGTTCCCTGTGCTATACAGTAGGTCCTTGTTGGTTATCTACTTTATTTATAGTTGTGTGTATGTGTTAATCCCAAACTCCTAATTTATCCCCTCTCCCTTTCCCCTTTGGTAACCCTAAGTTTGTTTACTATGTCTGTGGGTCTATTTCTGTTTTGTAAATAAGTTCATTTGTATCTTTCTTTTTTTTTAGATTCCCCATATAAGTGATATTATATGATATTTGTCTTTCCAAAAGAGTTTTATGTACATGTCACAGGGAAGGAGGCAGCAAATGAGTAAGGCTTAAATGATTTTCTAATATTCTTTGATATTTGATTGTCCTCTTCCTACCACAGCTAAAACGCCACTGAGTGATATCAAGTATATGAATTACAAGCCTATGTCTTAAGAATGGGAACTTTCTATTCAGAAAAAGTTGAAGATAATTGCTGAAAGTTTACTTGAACATCATTTTTTTTTTTTTTTTTTTTTTTTGCGGTACGTGGGCCTCTCACTGCTGTGGTCTCTCCCGTTGCGGAGCACAGGCTCCAGACGCGCAGGCTCAGCAGCCATGGCTCATGGGCCCAGCCGCTCCGCGGCATGGGGGATCTTCCCGGGCCGGGGCACGAACCCGTGTACCCTGCATCGGCAGGCAGACTCTCAACCACTGCGCCACCAGGGAAGCCCTACTTGAACATCATTTTAAAAATTATTTTAAAGACCGAAGAAACTAATACAATATAGGATGGTCTTAGTTGTCACTGTTAGAGAAAAGCAAAGAAAAAAAAATCCAAGTAATTTAGATTTGACTTTGAAATGTGATTTGATATTTACATATTGAGATGATGTGTCTGATATTCCAGACATTCACAATATTTAATAAACTAAATATTTTCCCAGTCAAAAAGGTTTTAAAAACTGAGAAAATTTTAAAATATTTATTAATTCATTAAACATAATAAGCCCATTTCATGTTAACATAAATAATACATTTTAATTAAAAAACTGTGTTTTCGGGCTACTGAGCCTGCGCTCTAGAGCCCGCAAGCCACAACTACTGAGCCCACGTGCCACAACTACTGAAGCCCACGCGCCTAGAGCCCATGCTCCGCTACAAGAGAAGCCACCACGATGAGAAGCCCGCGCACCACAACGAAGAGCAGCCCCCGCTCGCCGCAACTAAAGAAAGCTCATGCGCAGCAGCAAAGACCCAATGCAGCCAAAAATAAATTAACTTAAAAAAAAAACAACAGGACTTCCCTGGTGGCGCAGTGGTTGAGAGTCTGCCTGCTGGCTCAGGGGACACGGGTTCGTTCCCCGGTCTGGGAGGATCCCACATGCCGCGGAGCGGCTGGGCCCGTGAGCCATGGCCGCTGAGCCTGCGCGTCCAGAGCCTGTGCTCCGCAACGGGAGAGGCCACAACAGTGAGAGGCCCGCGTACCGCAAAAACAAACAAACAAACAAACAAAACAAACTTATGAGAAGAGTGATATTGTTTTATATTTTTGCAAATCTCCTTGGTATCTGGCTTAATAGAAGGCAGCTGGATTCTCATATCTGCTTTCTGTTATGATATGTGGCTTTGGCTGAATAAAGAAAATCTGGCCTCACACAGACACGTAGGAGATCCTCATGCACCTCCTAAAAAGGACTCAGGGAGCCCCCAAGGTCCTTGGACCACGTTTGGGGAAAGGCTATTGTAAAAGAAAAAGCAATGGGTTGGGAATCAGAAGAACTGGATTCTTATTCTGGCTCTACTATTTAGTTGAAGCACAACTTTGTTCAATACACTGAACCTCAGTTTTCTCATATACAAAATAGATATATTAATAAGTCCTACCTCACAAGATTATGTCCTGAGCATTAGAACAAGATTATGTCCTGAGGTGAGATAATATATTTAAAGTACCTGGACTGTGGTAGAGCTTAATAAATATTACTCTGCCCAGAGAAAGACAAATACCGTATGATCTCACTTATATGTGAAATCTAAAAGACAAACTCATAGGAAAAGAGATCAGACTTGTGGTTACCATAGGTGGAAAGTGGGGGAAGGGGGAATTGCAGGAAGGTGATCAAGAGGTACGAACTTCCAGTTATAAGATAAATAAGTCCTAGGGCTGTACTGTACAACATGGTGACTATAGTTAACACTGCTGTATGATGTGTAGGAAAGTTGTTAAGAGAGCAAATCCTAAGAGTTCTCATCCCAAGAAGAAACATTTTTTTCTTTCCTTTTTATTGTAACTATATAAGAAGATAGATGTTATCCGAACCTGTTGTAAACATTTCACAATATATGTAAATCAAACCATCATGCTGTACACCTTAAACTTATACAGTGACGTATGTCAATTATTTCTCAATAAAACTAGAAAAAAAACAAAAACAACAAACCCAAAAATATTAGTCTGCCTAGGAGGACTGTTACGTTATTGCTATGAGTGAGAGTGACTGCTGAAGATCGGACAGCTACAGGGGCCTAGAGGTGGGGGGGTGGGCCTTGGCTAGGTCTTCAAAAGAAAGAAGAATGGAAACAAGCAGAAAAACAAAGGAGAGATCACAGGTTTTAGATACATTGTAAAGATGTTTCCCACATAGTATAAACATGCTTATTATAGAAAACTTGGAAAATACATTTTCCCCTGCACATATTGAAGTAATTCTGCATGTATGATTTGTAATCTGTGTCATTTAATGGCATATCATGAACATTTCTCCATGTTTATTAAATTTTCTCTGACAACATTGATTTTAATGGCTGCTTAAGATTTCCTTGCATGGATGATTTATTTGACCATACCCCTATAGGATATCCAACTTGTTTTACATTTTTTGTAATCATTAAAAAATGCTACACTAGACATTTCTCTTAATGAATCTTTGCCCTAGTTTGTGAACATTGTCTAGGATATCTTTCTAGAACTAAAATTATAGATGATGTGTCTTAAGGTTAAGATCAAAGGCTCTGGAGTCAGTTGACCTAGGTTTGTACCCCATCTAAACCCCTTCTTAGGGGGGCAAGTCACTTAACCTCTCTAAGACTTAATTCCTTCACCTGTAGATGGATAACATTTCCTTCCTCACTGGGTTCATGTGAAGATTCAGAGTTCTTGTGAATGTAAAGTGCTTTTCATAGAACCTGACACAAAATAAGGGCTCAATAAATGTTAGCTCTTATTATTATCATAAATGCATTCAGGGGACTTCCCTGCCGGTCCAGTGCTTAAGACTTCACCTAATTCTGGGGGTGCAGGTTCAATCCCTGGTCGGGGAGCTAAGATCCCACATGCTTCGTGGCCAGAAAACCAAAACATAAAACAGAAATATTGTAACAAATTCGATAAAGACTTTAAAAATGGTCCACATTAAAAAAATCTTTAAAAAAACATAAATTGCATTCATATATTTAATCATGCATGTATACACATACAACTGGTCTGTTTCTGGGCTATTGGTTTTGTCTTTTTAAATTTTATTTTTATTTATTTATTTATTTATTTATTTATTTAGCGTTGGGTCTTTGCTGCTGCATGCGGGCTTTCTCTAGGTTGCGTCAAGCGGGGGCTACTCCATGTTGAGGTGCGCAGGCTTCTCATTGCAGTGGCTTCTCGTTGCGGAGCGCGGGCTTTAGGTGCGCTGACTTAAGTAGCTGTGGCACATGGGCTCAGTAGTTGTGGCTCGCGGGCTTAGTTGCTCAGCGGCATGTGGGATCTTCCCGGACCAGGGCTACGAACCTGTGTCCCCTGCATTGGCAGGCGTATTCTCAACCACTGCGCCACCAGGGAAGCCCCTGTCTTTTTTTCTCTGTCTATTCTTGTACCAACTGCACATTGTAGCCTTTTATTTATTTATACATTGCTTGTTTCATAAAGGGTTTGAGGTAATAACAGGCTAAAAATGTAGAGCAAATTCTGTCTCCTTTCTCCTCTTTTTAAAAAATTTTCTTTGCTTTTGCTTTTTAAAAAATCTATCTTTCTTCCTTCCTTCCTTTCTTTCCTTCTTTCTTTCTTTCCTATCAGGTCTTAGTTGTGGCACGCGGGATCTTTGTTGCTGCATGCAGGATCTTCGTTGTGGCATGCGTGATCTTTTGCGGCATGCATGATATTTAGTTGCGGCACATGAACTCTTAGTTGCGTGCGGCATGCATGTGGGATCTAGTTCCCTGACCAGTGATCGAACACTGGACCCCCTGCATTGGGAGTGCGGAGTCTTAGCCACTGGACCGCCAGGGAAGTCCCTTCTTTGCTTTTCTTGTCTGCTTTTTGTTACAAATCAATGGTAGAATCATTTTATCAAGTAACAAAGGATTCCATTCAAATTATGACTGAGGGACTTCTCTGGTGGCGCAGTGGTTAAGAATCCACCTGCCAATGCAGGGAACACGGGTTCGTAGCCCTGGTCCGGGAAGATCCCACATGCGGTGGAGCAACTAAGCCCATGCGCCACAACTACTGAGCCCACGTGCCACAACTACCGAAGCCCGCGCACCTACAGGCCGTGCTCTGCAACAAGAGAAGCCACCGTAATGAGAAGCCTGCACGCCACAGTGGAGGGTAGCCCCCACTCACTGCAGCTAGAGAAAGCCCGCGCGCATCAACAAAGACCCAACACAGCCCAAAAAAATTTTTTTTAATTAATTAAAAAAAAAAAGAATTGTGACTGAATGTTGGAAAAGTGAGAAATTAATTTGGTAAGAACTGACATCTTTATAAGATTCATTTTCCTAAGAACACGACTCATTTCTCCATTTTTTTTCAGTCTTTATATCTCTCAGCCAAATTTTATGATTTTCTATATATAAGTTCCTCGCATTTTCCAGTAAGTTTACAGCTAAGTGTTTTATGGTGATATTGTTACCTCTGTGAATGGATAAAAAACTAATCACAATAGCTAATATATATTGAAGGCCTCCTATGTGCAGATAGGTTCTAAATGCTTTACTATGTATACATATTTTTATTTTACATTTTTTTCCAGTCTCCCAGTTCATCCCACCCCCTACCCAAATGCTTTACTATATTAACTAATTTAATGCTCATAACAGCTTTATGAGATAAGAACTATTATTTACATTCCTATTTGTGGATGAGGAAGCTGAAGACAGAGGGGTTAGGTTCACATGGTTAGTAAATGGATAAATAGGGCTTTAACCTCTTGCCATCTGGCTCCACCGCCCATGATCTTAACTACTATGTTATTGGGATATTTCCTAGTTCCCAGACCAGGGATCAAACCCATGCCCCCTGCATTGGAGGCATGGGGTCTTTACCATTGGACCGCCAGGGAAGTTCTGGGATATTTTTATTAATCATGTCTTCTAACTGGTTATTCTTAGTCTATAAGAAGGCTACAGATATGTTTTGTATTTGTCTTGTATTAAGTGATGTCGCTGAATGCTATTATTAATTCTCATTATTTTAGAATTGATTCTCATGGATTTTCTATGTATACAATCATATCATCTGCAAACAATAATAAATTTGCCTCTTTCCAGAAGTTATAACTGCTTTTAAAAAATTTCCAGTCATTGTATTGGATTTTTCAGAATAATATTAAATAACACAGTGATGAGACAAGACATTCTTGTATTACTTTATCTTTACAAAAATTGTTGACTTCATATACACATAAATGTGTTTATATATAAAGAATATTAAGACTATTAAGAATGTTTTAGAAAATGGAATTGACTTACCATGTTCTCTTTTTGTTTGTTTGTTTTACGGTACGTGGGCCTCTCACTGTTGTGGCCCCTCCTGCCGCAGAGCACAGGCTCCAGACACACAGGACCAGCAACCATGGCCCACGGGCCCAGCCGCTCCGTGGCTTGTGGGATCCCCCCGGACTGGGGCATGAACCCACGTCCCCTGCATCGACAGGCGGACTCCCAACCACTGTGCCACCAGGGAAGCCCTACCATGTTCTCTTTGATGTCTATTAAAAATGATCAAATGTTTTTCTTGCTTTATTTTTGACCTATTATATAAATAAATTTCCTAATACCTAATCTTGTGTTAATACCTGAGATAAACCCTAATTGGTTCTGGTATATTATTATGTTAATATAGTATCGACTTTTATTGTTAATCTTAAATATTTTAGGATTTTTACATTTACATTCCTAAGTGAGACAGGTCTATAGGTTTGCTTTATTTTTTTGTTTGTGTGGAGGGGGCGGGTCCTATTTCTGACAGATTTTGATATTAGGTATACTCTGGCTTCATAAACAAATTGGATAGTTTTCCATCTTTTTCTATGTTCCAGAACAGTTTCTACTTTCTATTCATTTTGACAGATAAATACTGTATAATAGAGATGACAAGGAAGAGAATGCAAATTGGCACAGATTATTTTGCCTCAGTAACTCTGCCACTTTTGTAGCTGGAGGACAGCCTTGATTGTGAAGAAGCAATTTGGAGCAGTAGGAGGGTCAAATGGGCCATTATTTTGGTGTTGAAGAGTGCAGCTGGCTGGGCAGGCACAGAGGTGAGTGAAGGTGGGCCTGGGGAGGGAGGCGAGGGCTGAAGAAGGAGGGTTGCCCAAGAGAAGGTGAAAGGAGGGTTTACAATGCACTGGCAGTGTTTAAACAAGGACACAAAAACAGAAGCAGGGGGGCTTCCCTGGTGGCGCAGTGATTGAGAGTCCGCCTGCTGATGCAGGGGACACGGGTTTGTGCCCCAGTCTGGGAAGATCCCACGTGCCACAGAGCGCCCGTGAGCCATGGCCACTGAGCCTGCGCGTCCGGAGCCTGTGCTCTGCAACGGGAGAGGCCACAACAGTGAGAGGCCCGCGTACCGCAAAAAACAAAAACAAAAACAAAACAAAAGCAGGTAGAAGAACTGGTCCTGAAGGTGAGGAATGCTAGAGGGCAACAGGAGGGTTATCTGGGAGAGGGTACTTCTTCCCTTCCAAAAAAGTTTCCAGTACTCTAGCCTGTTTGTCACTGGCTCCTGTTGGAGAAAGTAACATTATTTCTCACTTACCACCTCCCTGTCTTTATCCCAGCAAAGGCCTACATCCTATAGTGACTGACGTGCTTCTGAGCACAAAAGTGCAGCAAGGAGAGCAGAGCAGAGGGAAGGAGAGCGTAAGATGGACCTCACCAACTCTGACCTTATGCCTAGGGCCAAGTCCTTTAAAAGGTTCTCTACTTCTTTTTCAGTCTGTTCCTTCTGCTCCTCTGTAGCTCGTATAGACAGACCCACAGACCATGCTGTTCTTTAAGGCAAAGCAAAGTGCTGTAGGACAGGCAGAGAGCAATTTGGTGTGGAATTCCCGGGAACTGTTCAGCATGATGCTTGCCACATAGCGGAGGCCATTTTGAATGAAAAAACAAAGACATCCCAGACGAATGAAATTCAGCCCATCTAAATTTACGTTAAGGTCGGTCAGAAATTCGAGGCTCTTTTTATGCAAATCCTTTTGAAAATTATTCTAACTGATGGCAAAACTGACATGACTGTTTCATAGATTTCCTCTCTCCCTTTCACCCATGGAGGGGTTAGTTAACAGAGCCGCCTCCAGCTTGACATCAAGAGGAAGATTCCAGGAGCACAGATGGTCCACAGCCCAGATAATTAGCTTCTGAAGACAAAACAACATCTAATAAGTCTTCTGTGAATGTAGAGTTTGGTTGGGCACAGCTGGGGCAGAGAACACGCAGGCTCCCCAACAACTCTTTTTCTTCTTAAAATGTCGGCAGAGCACTGACCCACTTCTTGTCGACTCCCTACTCAGAAGACCTGCAGGGAAGGATTCAAATAAATACTGTAGACATTCCAGCCTAAAGGAGGGGACGTATAACTCCCTACTCCTTAAGCGTGGAATGCACGAGTGACTTCCTTCCAAAGAGTACAGGATAGAAGGGGTGGGGGGGGAAGGAGTGTAATTTTACAGTGGAGAAACCTGATAAACACTAGTTCTACCAGATGATAAAGGTCAACATCAACAGTCATGAATTATATTGATGGTATGTATTCTTTTTTTTTTTTAAACTAAGATTTACCATCTTTATTTATTTTTATTTTATTATTATTACTTTTACGCGGGCCTCTCACTGCTGTGGCCTCTCCCATTGCGGAGCACAGGCTCCGGACGCACAGGCCCAGCGGACATGGCTCATGGGCCCAGCCGCTCCGTGGCATGTGGGATCTTCCCGAACCGGGGCACGAACCCGTGTCCTCTGCATCGGCAGGCAGACTCTCAACCACTGCGCCACCAGGGAAGCCCGATGGTATGTATTCTTGATATGATGTGATGAAAATGGCACTTTACCTCTGTGATCTTCCTCCCCCAAACCCATAATCCCAGTCTAATTATGAGAAAATGATCAGAAAAATTCCAATAGAGAGGTGTCCTTCAGTATACCTGACCAGTACTCCTCAAAATTATCAAGGTCATCAAAAACAAGGAACATCTGACAAACTCACAGCCAAGAGGAGCCTAAGCAGACATGACAACTATATGTAATATGGTGTCCTCAATGGGATGGTGGAACAGAAAGAAGACATTAGGTAAAAACTAAGAAAATCTGAATAAACTATGTACTTTAGTTAGTAATAATAATGTATCAGTTCTGGTCCATGAATAGTAATGAATGTACCATACTAATGTTAAGATGGTAATAACAGAGAAAGCTGTAGGGAGGCATGAGAGAACTGGCTGTGTTGTACTACCTGCTGAAGTTTTCTGTAAATCTAAAACTGTTTTAAGAAATAAAGTCTAGGGGCTTCCCTGGTGGCGTAGTGGTTAAGAATCCGCCTGCCCTGGTCCGGGAAGATCCCACATGCCATGGAGCAACTAAGTCCGTGCGCCACAACTGCTGAGCCTGTGCTCTAGAGCCCGCAAGCCACAACTGCTGGAGCCCATGAGCCACAACTACTGAAGCCCGTGCACCTAGAGCCCGTGCTCCGCAATGAGAAGCCACTGCAATGAGAAGCCCACGCACCGCAACAAAGAGTAGCCCCCGCTCGCCGCAACTAGAGAAAGCCTGCGTGCAGCAACGAAGACCCAACGCAGCCAAAAAATAAATAAATAAAATAAATAAATAATTTATTTTAAAAAAGGAAAGTCTAGTAATAAGAAGAAGAAGATGGGACAAAATCACCTCCAACTCTCTTAGGCTTCATAGGCATTTTCTTCTTTAGCTTTTTAATCTTCATCCTTTTGGGGCACTTACATTGCACCTGGGCTCCTTATAGCTTATCCTATCCACCCGTTCCGTATTTCTCAGAACTCTGATCCCCCACGGGCTACGGTGATCTCATGCAGTCTCGTGGCTTCAGTCACTACCTCTCTTCCGGCGATTTCCAAATCTTGTCTGGTTCAGATCACTGTTCATCCAACTCTCTATTACACAGCGCCCCCTAGACGTCCAAATTCAGCATTTTCAAACCCAAACCCTGATTCTCCCTAAACCAGCTTCTATAGAGGCCAGAACCCTGGGTTATCACCCACAGACTTCCCTTTATCATGCTCCCTGTCAGTCGGTCCCTAAATTCTGTCAACGCCTCCTGCTTCGGGCCTTTTGTATTGTGTTCTGTTTCCAACCCTGCTGCCAGGCCCTCAGCACTTCTGGCATCCCTGCCTTCAGGTATTCCCTTCCTATGTCTTTCTTTGCTTTCCTTTCCTTCTTTTCCACCCCTGGAGCAGGCATTCAAAAAGGAAAATGTAGAGGTTCTCTCAGGCCTCCGCCAGGCAGTTCATTACTCCCCTCTCCTCACTATATTTCTTCACCAGGAGTTCCTTTTCTCTATCCTGTGTGTGTGTGTGTGTGTGTGTGTGTGTGTGTGTTTAGGTGTTTGTTTACTCTTTTTTGTGTTTGAGATATAGAATCACAAAGACTTAGTGGCTGAATTGCCACAATCTATTTAAAAATATACTAAGGCCCATACAAAGACCCCAGCCATCAACCCGGTTTTCTCAGGATTCGGATGGACCTAAGTAGTGACACAAGAACCACCTTTGAATTCGGTAAGGGGAAAAGCTGACATAAAATGGCTGCAAAACGCAATAAAATTAAGACCTCAAAATGAGGGCGAGAGATAATGCGGAAATTTTATAAAAGAAAGAAGGGGAGACTTTCAAAATACTGCTTATGGCCTTATTGCATGGGATGCAATAAGGGAAACACCTGTCTCATCGAGCCAGCCAGGAGTCGAACCTGGAATCTTCTGATCCGTAGTCAGACGCGTTATCCATTGCGCCACTGGCCCTGAGACAATTTCGCAGTTCTCGATGATGATACTTCAAGCTTATATTACAGGGTTTTCTACTGCAGGGTTTCATGGGACGTGTAGTCTCTTAACGGAATTCTACGAGCACATGGAGCATTATGGGAGATTGAAGTTCGTCAAGAACCAGACCCTGAGATTGGTGACTCTTCCGGAGCCACGCCGTACGTCACTGTGCAGCCCGCGGATTGGCGGGAAGAGCCACTCCCCACCCCTCCTCTTCCAGCTCCGGAGCCGTGGAAGACGCTTTGGTTGTTAGGGAGACTCGTCCCGCCTTCTGGGGGCTTTTTTTCGGCTTTGTGATTGGCTGCTAGTGTCAGGGAATCTCGGCGTGGACAGCGTGAGGGAAAAGATGGCGGCGATGGCGGTCGGTGGTGCCAGTGGAAGTCGCGTGTCCAGCGGGAGGGACCTGAATTGCGTCCCCGAAATAGCTGACACACTGGGGGCTGTGGCCAAGCAGGGGTGAGGGCCTGGACCTCTGCGAGCGGAATGCGGGGTCCGAACTCGGGGACAGAGAGGCGCAGACCAGTCATTCCCGAGAGGCAGGGGTGAGGGGGTCGGAGTGGATACGACGAGGGAGGGGAAAACCATTAGTCCTTGGAGGGGAGAAGCCTCGGGCCCTGGAGTGTGAGAGAGAGGAAAAAAAACTTGTTGGGGGCGTGGGGTCACTGAACCCCAAAGTCAGGGGAGTTACCAGGTGAACTCACACAGGGGGCGTACAGACCTCTAGGGCCATGGAGAGCGAGATTATCGTCTGAGAGTGTAAGAGTTAGGGGGCTAGGGAGAGGAGAGAAAAACCTTGAGGGGGGAAACTTGTGCAGTACTGGTGCAGATCTGGATGTGACAGTCTTGGAAAACCAGTGACAGCAGAATAGAAAGTCCACGTGGTGTGGATTTTCATCGTTTCTCTTTACTCATCTTTTCCATGGCTGAGTTCCGGGGAGAAATTGAGGCACAGTGCAGCGGAAGTGATATGCCCCAAGGTGGGCTGAATTCAGCAGTCCAGTCGGGTGACTGACGGCAGCTGAAAGGGTTGTGCAGAATCTAGATAGCCTAGTCCAATTGCTTGGATATCTGGGCACTGCTGCTGTCTTTACATGACGATTCTGGGTCTGTCGCGGTTGTAGGTTTGATTTCCTCTGCATGCCTGTGTTCCACCCGCGTTTCAAGAGGGAGTTCACTCAGGAACCTGCTAAGAATCGGCCGGGCCCCCAGACACGATCAGACCTACTGCTGTCAGGAAGGGGTAGGGACCATCCCACATGCCCCTTAATTATTAGAGGCAATAACAACTTATGCTTTATCAGTGCCTTCCTTCTCTTCCTTTCTTGACTTGGATATATTGGTTCCCCCCGGGATATACATAACTCTTGTTCTCTCCTTGCTTACCTGCTAAAAGCCTTAGTTCCCTATTCTGCGTCAGGCTCTCCTGTCCTGTATCTGTGATAGAAAAAGTCTGTCTCTCATCTCTAACTCTCTAGTCCCTGTTAAGAACTAGAAATTGAATGAGTAAAGTTCTGAACCTCATTCAGTCTTTGTCTTTCTTGGGTGGGGGAGTGCAGACTGGAATACACTAATTGTGGGAAAGCTTTCTCCATGGATTCGTCCAGACTCAAAAGTGGAAAAGATCCGCAGGAACTCCGAGGCGGTAAGACTGACCTCTTCAATGAATCTTTTTAAAGATCAGGTCTGTAAACAAGCTGGATGGGGAGAGTAGTGTTTTTCTCCTCCATAACTTAGTAAATCTAATATAATGCAGTTAAAGCTATTTGAATTGCTAGCTCTTAACTTTTTTCTCTTGATCTCCATTCCAGGCTATGTTACAGGAGCTGAATTTTGGGGCATATTTGGGTCTTCCAGCTTTCCTGCTGCCCCTAAATCAGGAAGATAACACAAACTTGGCGAGAGTTTTGACCAACCACATCCACACTGGCCACCACTCCTCCATGGTATGGCTGAGGGCCTCCTTTCCTGCTGCATATTATGGTAGTCAGGCTGTGCTAAGTATCTTCTTGTTCCTAGCCATTCAGTAAAAGGTGGATTTGGCAGAATTGAAATGTCCGTACTGCCTACCCACAACTAAAAGTGGTAAAGCAGAGAGTTATGAAATATATAGAATATTCAATTACTTCCAGCAACTTGTAGTGAAATAGAAGACAAGGCAGATACTTACTTAAGGATATGCACAAGATACGTGTACACATACATATAATCACAAATTGGGAAAAGCATATAAAGGGAGTAATTTGAAATCTGGATCAAGATCTTTTTAGTTGAAGGAAGCTTTCTGGACCCAATGAGTTCAAAACAGTTCTAAATAGGGTACAGAACCTATTTATTGTTCATGTGCAGTTCTGGATGCGGGTGCCATTGGTGGCACCAGAGGACCTGAGAGATGATATAATTGAGAATGTGCCAACTTCACACACAGAGGAGTACAGTGGAGAGGAGAAGACATGGATGTGGTATGTCTCCTTTTGCTGCTGTACCAGGGCAAAGGCTAGGGTGGAGGGAGGTACAGAGTGGAACCTGTAGGAAGGTCTCCTTGAGGTATGGTGATTGGTGGGCCATATGTATTTGACTGTTTTTTCCTGTATTTGACTCTGGACAGGTGGCACAACTTCCGGACCTTGTGTGATTATAGCAAGAGGATTGCGGTGGGTAAGTCCACAAATATCTTGGGATAGGTTATTATTCTCTGACCTTCTGTGACCAAAAATCAGGGGTCTCATGTACACTTGGCTGCTGGGCAGTTTTGCTGCTTTCTCTGTGCCTCAGGTCTGCCTTGCTCTTAAGGAGTAGACAGATCTTGCACAAAAGAGCAGGGAAAGGCTTCTGGCCTATCAGTGATTGGCAGGTCTTTCTTTTCCCTTGTGTAGCTCTCGAAATTGGTGCTGACCTCCCATCTAATCATGTCATTGATCGTTGGCTTGGGGAGCCCATCAAAGCAGCCATTCTCCCCACCAGCATTTTCCTGACCAATAAGAAGGGATTTCCTGTTCTTTCTAAGATGCACCAGAGGCTGATCTTCCGACTCCTCAAGGTGTGTAGTAGAAGGGTTCTAAAGGTGCTGCGGCTAATCCTCTTGCCTTATTCACATATGTATGATGGGGTGTTCTTTGTTTTGGGTTTTTTTTCCCTCTGTGGGGTTCTTTTCCCCTCTAGTTTCTGGAGAACAGTTTCGGCAAAGTTGGGGGTCTTGAGAGCAAAAAGGCAAATAGCAGTAGAGGCCCCAGAAACATTTCAAAAGGAACCAGATCTCATGAAAACTTTGCAGAAAGTTTCACTTAAGAAGTTATAACAACAGGGCTTCCCTGGTGGTGCAGTGGTTAAGAATCCGCCTGCCAATGCAGGGCACATGGGTTCGATCCCTGGTCCGGGAAGATCCCACATGCTGCGGAGCAACTAAGCCCATGCACAACAACTACTGAGCCTGCGCTCTAGAGCCCGAGAGCCACAACTGCTGAGCCCATGCGCCACAACTACTGAAGCCTGCGCGCCTAGAGCCTGTGCACCGCAACAAGAGAAGCCACTGCAAGGAAAAGCCTGTGCACTGCAAAGAGGAGTGGCCCCGGCTCCCCGCAGCTAGAGAAAGCCCGCGCGCAGCAACGAAGACCCAACGCAGCCAAAAATAAATAAATTAAATAAATAAATGAAAAAAGTTACAGTAACAATCCATGGGCCTCTTGAGCCAGGATGATGCTTATGTGGCATAGGAGGGCTCTTGATGCTTTTGTTGGTATTTGGTGATCTGGGCCTTATTTCATGCTAGAGCCCTTTGGCCATAAACCATAATAACGTCCTCTTGGTACAAGGACTGTGTCTGATGGTCTGACTTATTCTCACAGTTGGAGGTGCAATTCATCATCACAGGCACCAACCACCACTCAGAGAAAGAGTTCTGCTCCTACCTCCAGTACTTGGAATACTTGAGCCAGAATCGACCTCCACCCAATGCCTACGAACTCTTTGCCAAGGGCTATGAAGACTACCTGCAGTCCCCACTCCAGGTGGGTCTGCAGTACACTGAGAGGAGGGAGGTGGGGGGAGGAAATGTCTCTTGAGAGCAGGTGCCCTAAAATCCTACCAAAGCTCAGGAGGCAGTGGGAAGGTTTTGGTATTCTGGTGCATTGTCCTTGCTAGAAACTGGCTAACTTACTTTGCCTTTTTCCTCTCATTCACCAGCCACTGATGGATAATCTGGAATCTCAGACATACGAAGTGTTTGAAAAGGACCCTATCAAATACTCTCAATACCAGCAGGTACAGTGTGGGTCCCAGATGGGGTCAAGCACAGGGTCGGGATGACCTGGGTGAGGATGGCATTATAGCCATGAGGTCTTCCCTCGTTCCCCCAGGCCATCTATAAATGTCTGTTAGACCGAGTGCCAGAGGAAGAGAAGGACACCAATGTCCAGTGAGTGCTCTCCCCATGATTCCAGAGATTTGCCTGCCTGCCTGCCTCTCTACATGCAGCGTCAGCTTGACTCCTCCCTCTCTTTCTTAGAGTGCTGATGGTGCTGGGAGCAGGCCGGGGGCCCCTGGTGAACGCTTCCCTGCGGGCAGCCAAGCAGGCTGACCGGCGAATAAAGCTGTACGCTGTGGAGAAGAACCCAAATGCTGTGGTGACGTGAGTAGCAACCTTTTTTGCTGGGAAGTTTGTCCTCAGTGTCAGTTTTTCTTACCTTATCCTCACTTACATCATCTCCGTTTTAGGCTGGAGAACTGGCAGTTTGAAGAATGGGGAAGCCAGGTGACGGTAGTCTCATCGGACATGCGGGAGTGGGTGGCTCCAGAGAAAGCGGATATCATTGTCAGTGAGCTTCTGGGGTCCTTCGCTGATAATGAGCTGTCACCAGAATGCCTGGATGGAGCCCAGCACTTCCTAAAAGGTGCTTCCAGGCTGGGGTGTACTGAGCAAGGGGATTGGATTCTCAACTGGGAAGGCTGGACGGGACTGGGGAGGGATGGGTGTGGCAGCAGCCGAGAGGAGGTTACGAAGTTTAGGGAAGGCAGGGCAGACTTGGGTCAGTGCCCTTAGCAAGTGAAGCAATTTCTCTGAGCCTCGGTATTCACATCTGTAAAATGAGGGGAGTGGACCAGAGCAGAGACTCTTAATCTGAGATCTGTGGACTTCCTGAGCTGACATATGTACTTTGGGCTTAGCTTTCATCAGGATCTTAAAGGAAAGAAAGTTAAGAACCACTAGATTAAAATACAGTGGGTTCCTTCCAGTTTTACTCTTGTGTGACTCTAAATTAACCTAGAAAGAAGTAGAATCCCCCAGGGCAGGAGTTAGGAGCAGGTTGGCCTGGGAATGTGATAGTGTGGAGCTGCCTGGGTCTATTTTGATATGGGAGGTCTGAGCTTTCAGTACAGACGCACCATTTCTACCCCTTGGGAAGTAATGTGACTCTCCTGCTCTGCAGATGATGGCGTGAGCATCCCTGGGGAGTACACCTCCTTTCTAGCTCCCATCTCCTCCTCTAAGCTGTACAATGAGGTCCGAGCCTGTCGGGAAAAGGACCGCGACCCTGAGGTAAAGAGCTACTCTCTTCGGGAGGACTCTTTTCTCTTTAGTCCTTTTTTTTTTCCTCTGTCAGCATAAGTGTTTTCTTCCACTGGAGAAGATGAAGAGGTGAAGGAGTTGGGGATGTGGGAAAGCGATTGAAGTGAAACTATGTTTTTATCTTTTTCTTTTTTTTTTTTTTTTAATATTTATTTATTTGGCTGCGCTGGGTCTTAGTTGTGGCACATGGTATCTCCGTTGCCACGTGCTGGGATCTTCAGTTGCGGCATGTGGGATCTAGTTCCCTGACCAGGGATGGAACCCAGGCCCCCTGCATTGGGAGCGCAGTCTTAGGCACTGGACCATCAGGGAAGTCCCTGTGTTTTTATCTTTGTCTGTGTCCCTAAAGCTTGAGCTGCATTCCCTGGGGAATTGGATAGTTCTTGCCTGTCTTCTCCAGATCTTGTTCTCTCTCGGGACAGGCCCAGTTTGAAATGCCTTATGTGGTACGGCTGCACAATTTCCACCAGCTGTCTGCGCCCCAGCCCTGTTTTACCTTCAGCCATCCCAACAGAGGTGGGTTCCTGCATGGCTGTCCTCTGACTGGTTGGGTGAGAGCTCACCCTCCTGGTTTCTTCCCTTGCTGTCCTGAGTCTGCTCTATCTGGTCTCTATCAAGGCTTCCTTTCCTGGTTCCTGCTCATGCTTTACCAAGTTGTCTAGGGTTTCTGGCCACTCATCACCCACACCGCTCTTCCCTGACAGATCCTATGATTGACAACAACCGCTACTGCACCTTGGAGTTTCCCGTGGAGGTGAACACAGTGCTGCATGGCTTTGCAGGCTACTTTGAGACTGTGCTTTATCAGGACATCACTCTGAGTGAGTGTCTAGGGCAGTAGATGGGGAGTATAAGAGTATGCTACCTGGGCAGCGTACATACATGTTTCGGGTAGCGTATGTACATGTTTCATTTAGAGTCACAGGGAACCCAGGAATCAGTGAATGGGGATCTTTGATTACTTGCTTCTTTGTTCACAGAAGAGATTCTCCTCAATCTAGGCAAAAAGCAGAGTCATGGAGACCTCAATTTTTTTTAATTTTTAATTTTTAAAATTTTTATTGGAGTATAGTTGATTTACAATGTTGTGTTAGTTTCAGGTGTACAGCAAAGTGAATCGGTTATACTCAATTTTTTAAATTACTTTGTCCACTTAGGTATCCGTCCAGAGACTCACTCTCCTGGGATGTTTTCATGGTTTCCCATCCTCTTCCCCATTAAGGTAGGAATCACCTTTAAGGCTCCTTGGGTTGAAGAGTAACTTTTGTCATTGGTGTTCTGCCCCTTCCCTTCTCCCAGGATGATGCTTGTCTGTGACCCATGTTCTACTGCTCTCACGTGCTCTTGGATCCTGTTGTAGATGTTGGGATATCTGCAGGGGCCTTCCACCTGGCTTCCCACGTCTACTCTGGCTATTCTTCTGTCCATTCTCTACCTGGAGCAAGAGTCATCTTTTAAAAACGTGAATCTGATCCTCTCTCTCTCCTACTTTTTTTTTTTTTTTTTTTTTTTTTGCGTTACGCGGGCCTCTCAGTCTTGTGGCCTCTCCCGTTGCGGGGCACAGGCTCCGGACACGCAGGCTCAGCGGCCATGGCTCACGGGCCCAGCCGCTCCGCGGCATGTGGGATCTTCCCGGACCGGGGCACGAACCCGTGTCCCCCGCATCGGCAGGCGGACTCACAACCACTGCGCCACCAGGGAAGCCCTCTCTCCTACTTTTAAAACCCTTCAATGTCTTCCCACTGCCCTACAATAAGGTCTTAAATCTTTGTTAGACTTGGTGTGATCTAGTTTTCGCCTGCCTTTTCAGCCACTGTCCTTTGATTACATTGCTTCAGTCCTGTGGACCTTCTTTTGGTTCCTCTAATGCCCCATGTTCTTTCCTGCCTCAGGGTTTCACACCTTCGTCCTCTGCCTGTAAAGTTCTTGGCTCATTTCTTGACTCAGCTGACTTATCTTGCAAGTCTCATTAAACATTCTTATTGTCAGATAACTTTCCCTGACCTTGTAGACTAGGTTGGTGTTACCTTTCATAGGTGTTTTCATAGCACCCTATCGCTGTTCACAGTGTTCATCCCACTTTTGATTATTTGTTCAGTGTCTGTGCATTTCTGATTATTTGTTCTGATAGACTTCAGATAAACCTCATGAGGGTTGGAACGTCATTTGATCATTTTATCTCCCCACCTAGCTTAGTACATTGCCACATAAAGTTCATTGGCCCCACCCTGAACCTCCATGTCTTTCTCCTTACAGCAGCCCATTACCGTGCGTGAAGGCCAGACCATCTGTGTGCGTTTCTGGCGATGCAGCAGTTCCAAGAAGGTGTGGTATGAGTGGGCTGTGACAGCACCAGTCTGTTCTGCTATTCACAACCCCACAGGCCGCTCTTACACCATTGGCCTCTAGCCCTGCCTGCAGGTTTCTAGAGCCTTGGAAGCAGCTTCAGGTTCTGCTCCTGTAGCGCAGAAGGGGCAGTACACCATGGGCTCTGATTTGCCTTGCCCATCAGACAGGAGCATTTCAGTCCACCTTCCTGCCTAACGTCAAGATGGGCAAAGGATGAGAATTGCAGGGCTCACGCCACCGATCTGTGAAGACTTCAGGCCAGGGCATGAGGAATCCGTGTTGGATCTGCGGCTACTCCAACAGGCACTCAGCCTCAAGTGCTCCCTGGGATAGCCCTGAGAACATGTGGATTGAACAACTTTTCAGCCCTTTTCTCTGCCCATCTCTGTTGCTATTTGGATGATTTTGTGTAAGGAGGAAATACAAATAAAGTGAGGTTATGGCCTTTCCTGCTCCAACTCCGCTGCCCCCTGCCTCTCCTTCTCCACCCATTACTTACACATATTCAGATCTATGCTCTTATCCAAGACTTGAAGGGGCCTAGCTTTATTTCCTATTTAAGAAGCTTAGTGGTGACTCTTGGACTCCCAATTATAGGCTTTCTGACCAGCTACAGAGAGGTCTTGTCCATTAGGACCTGTGATTAGGCTCTTGTCTGGGGGAGGAGGCATAGAGTTTGTTGCCATGGAGAAAGATAGGGTAGTGAGTGAAGCCAGCTTCCCTTCCACCTTCCTGAGCTGCTGTACTGCCAGCTCCTCTGTTACCTCTTGGGAGAGAAACTGGAAGTCATCCAGGCTTCGCCAGCAAGAAGCCACTTATTTTGTTTGAATAAAATCATAGGATTAGAGTTTGAAGTCCTAAGAGATAATCTAGTCCAATTCTACATTTTACAGAAGAGGAATTTGAATTGGTACAATGATAAAAAGTATTCAAATCAGGACTCAACACGGTTCCTGTGGCTCCATGGCCCTCTCCATGTTAGAACCAGCCATCTTTCTGGCAGCTGTATTAGGCAGCTGAAGGCTCGGGGGGTTCTGGAAGACGTTGCAGCGTGAGGGTGGACATCATCTCTGGTTAGAGGGCTGAGTACTGCTGTACCCCGAGTCACCTGAGAAACTGCCTCAAGTTTACCCTTGGCGGTGAGAGGTGTGGGGGGCACTGATTTGAACTGAAGGTATGTGAGCTGTAGGACCAGGCAGAATGCGGAAGAAGACAGATCTGTGACAGTCTCGTGAGACCCAAGCGCCGAGGAAACGAGGCAGCGGTTGGGAGGGTTGTATGACAGAAGGGGGATGGGCAGCTCAGCATCCCTCCCCACGGGAAGCAAATGCAGTTGCTCTCCAGAAAGCTGTCCCAGAGAAGCCTGACGTAAGCTCCTCGGCAAATCTGAGTGGGGACGGCCAAGGACGTCAATAGGCTCCCGCGCGGTGTTAGCCTAGTCTACGTTGAGAGCCGGAGCGAGCCGGAGCGAGCCGGAGGGTCCTTTTCTCCGGTGCTCTGCCCGGTTGCCCCGCCTTCCGCAAGTCATTTAACCAATGAGAGAGCGATAGGCGGCTACCTAAGGACGCTTCAGCTTTCCCTGAGTCTCGGAAAGATTAGCCAATCAATGGGAACTTGCTGGTTGCTAAGAGACCTTTGAGCTTGGCTCCACCCATGCTCAAATTTTAGCCAATGAAAATCTGTACTTTGGAGTGTTGCCGCGAAACCCGTGAGATTAATTCCGCCACCTGAATGTTTCGGCGCCTGCGCAGATTGGAGAAGGTTCTGGAAGACAGCGGAGCTGCCGCCATTTTGCGGGAAGAGGAGCAGCTCCGGTTGTAGTGGGGCTCTTACTGCTGAGTCTCTGAAAGGGAGCCGTGCCTCGCTTCGCGTCCCCCGACACACCCAAAGGAACGAAGGGAACCGGGACCCCCCCCTGCGGGGACCCGGAACTGGTAAGAAACCCTGAAACCGGGTCCCCCCCGAAACGTCACCTATGCGTGACGTTGCCGCACGGCGCCTCCCCCTAACGTCACAGGCAGAAAATGGCGTGAAGAGCAGAATGGGGCAAACTTTTAAAATTAAAAAATTTTTTTGTTTACTTTGATCTGGAGGTGTTCGCTACCTAACTCTAGTCCATCGGCACCCTCGTGGCTACATCCTTTAGCGATGAAGATGCTGTTTCAAGGGTCCCAATGACTGATCTCTTTCCAGGTCCCCGCAGCCCTGACATTTAGGGTGTCCCACACTGTGGAGGGAGCATCGACCCACCACGGTCTGAGAGGACATGTGGGATCCGTTTTCAGCCCCTAGTGCCACCACTCAGAGAGAGATGAGGGAATTGAGGCTTCTTCCTCAATCTTCAGCCTCTTAAAGACTCATGTTCAGTATGTTGGCCACTGTGCCCACACATCCTGTGGCGGTAGAGGAGCATAGTGGGGCCACATACGAGGGTTTAGAATCGGGACACTGGCCCTCGCAGAGATGCTGCCAGTCGGTAACTTGTAGGACCATTTTTTGAAGCGTGGCCTTGGCTTGTTTCGCAACATGGGGAATGTTTTTATCTTTCTCATTGTTTTTGTTCTTAATTAAGCTGTCTTCAGTTTGGAGATGTTTGTGCCCAGCTCAGTTACCGGACCCAGGAGATGGCGCTACCATCACCCCTGGGACTCCAGCGTTTGGTGAATTCTGCCTGATCGGGGCTGACAGTGGTTCTTCACTCTCCTTTGCTCCCGCGGCAGTGGGGCCTAGGTGCTGGCTTGGGTCTTGTCTATGCTACGACAAGGTCCACGTAGTGCTGTGATTATGGGCCTCTAACGTAGTTTTTGAAGCAGGGTTGGAAGAAAGCACTGTAATATTTTAACGTATGGGATTGAGTGGACTTTGACCCATAAGTTAGGACTCAAAGAGTTTGAAAACTCCCAACGTGAAAGCACATAGTGTTTGGGACATTCTGTTTTTAGGACATCTAGAAAGACTAAACCCAGCAAGATTGCAAGTTTCAAAGTGTGCAGGTGTTGTATATGTCTGTGCTTAAATAGATTCACTCATTTGTTTCTGAAGTCTGAAAACTTTATTCCATAGGAAGGGGTTCATTTGTCAACTTACATGAAAGTTTTTTTTGGTATTAAGTTATCCCTATGCTGTACTAGCACTCAACAAAGAGCAGTTCTTGAAGCATTTCATTTGGAGAGTTAAAGGCAGACTGTAAAAAAGAGAAGCGTTATGACACTTAGAAAATTTGTATAGATTTGGCAGCCAAAATGAATGAAAGGAACAGAGCTTGTAGATCAAAAACTTACTTTTAGAACCATTTTTTCCCACAGTAGCATATGTTAAGATATATGCTGGCATATATTAAAATCAGATAGCATATATTAAAATCAGCCTGGTTTCTAATATTTTGTAGCATATACTGTTACACGCTGAATATCTGTAAGCCACACAATAGGTGTGACTAATGGGACTGATTCTTTTGATATACCTATCAGAACATTAATTCTTCAGGTCAGTATATATTTAAAAATAGACATCTTGGTAAGCTGTGTACTTTTCTTTTTTATATTTCCTTTAGGGTTTAAGTTATAAACCACATGAGAGAGCAGTAACCTGTTAGAATATTAGACTTAAGAGTCGGAAGACTTATGATCAAGGGTCAGCTCCTCCATTTGAGCTTTGTGACTTTGGGCAGTTCACAGAACCTCAGTTTTTTCATCTGTGCATTTTTTAAATCTTTCTTCCGTCCTTCTTTCCTTCCTCCCTCCCTCCCTCCCTCCCTCCCTCCCTTCCTTCCTTCCTATCTGCTGTGCCGGGTCTTAGTTCAGGCACGTGGGATCTTTAGTTGCAGCATATGGACTTTTTACTTGCAGCATGCATGGGGGATCTAGTTCCCTGACCAGGGATCAAACCCGGGCCCCCTGCATTGGGAGCACGGAGTCTTACCCACTGGACCACCAGGGAAGTCCCTCATCTGTGCATTAGATCCAATATTTGCTTGTAGTATATGTTACCATTGATTGTTAAATAAATGTAAGGTGTTGGTATAAGAGATTGAGTTCACTGGTTTTTAGACACACCTATTTGATTTTGGTTTGGTTTCCATTTTAAGCCTTAAATTTGTCTCCAAGTAAGTTTTATTGGTTGGCTCTTTCCAAGAATCTTATCTCTGTGACATGTTTAGCATAGTGCCTAGCAATATTAGATACTATAAGTGATAGATATTGATATAATGATTATTCTTATTAAATCATCAAAATAGGCTATGGACTCTGAGGGCAACCAAGACAGCATGATTGGATGATGCATTAGCTACTTTAAAGAGGACAAAGCTCTTGAGGATATGGAAAGTCTAATTATGATTAACCTCCTTGTATAGAAAGTATTTAGATTAGGTTTTTTTCAGCTTTATTAAGATATAATTGACATAAAATAAAACTGTACACTTTAAAGTGTACAGTTTGATGTGTTTTGATATGTGTTAACACCCATGAAACCATCACCCCCCAAATTCCAAAATGCCCTTTTATAATCCTTTCATCCTAGCCCCTTCCCACCTATTCTTATCCCTAGGTAACCACTGGTCTGCTTTCTGTCACTACAGGTTAGTTTGCATTTTCTAGAATTTTATGTAAATGAAATCATACAGTATGCTTTTTTTAACCTGTTCCTTCCACTCAGCATAATTATTTTGAGAGAGATTCATCCATGTTATGTATATTGATAATTTTAGACCAGTAATTTCTGAATAATTTATCCTACTGATTTTGTTTGGTGTCTTCTGGGTTTTTTTATTTGATAGACCTGTGGTGGACAGACTTGGGAAAGACCATTGCTAGATGTGAAAGCTTGGGGTAGGCGAGAAGTCCTACTGTACCTTCCTAGACAGAAAGGCTTCAAAGTGGGACTGGTTAAGCCTGTCTTAATCATGGTCTTTCTGAGTTACCCAAACTCTGGTTGGTATTGTACAGAAAATGCTTAATGATGAATCCCCTCATTATTTGTGTTGGGCGGTGGTGTGGGGAAAAGCTTAGGACAAATCTGCATTATTCTGGTATTACTTTCTCTTGCTCCTAATTTTTAGTCATGCGTTCTTACCTTTTTATTGGAAATTTGTGCCGATTTAAGTTTAAACCAATTATTTATTCAGAATTTTGAACAGTAGGATGGAGGCCACGTGTCTGTTGTAAAGTAAATAGTAATTTTGAGTACCAACATTTTCTCTTCACAGGACAGGGTCTATATTGTATTTTGTCTCTACCTAGATATTCAGTTTTCTTCTAGACCCCTGACCTTTTCTAAGCCACAAAGCAGAACTAGTTCAGATCTGTAAGGTGCAAAAATAAACTTAGGGTAAGCAACAGTGGGTAAGGTACCTTTGGAGTTCAAGAAACAACTGTATATCTGAAGTCTGTTTCTTGGAGGGGGAGGGAATATGGGGTGCTGGAAGGGGAGGAAAGATATAAATGAGGTTCTTATATATTGATGTCCTCTCCTCAGATCTGCTACAATGGCATCTGATGACTTTGATATAGTGATTGAGGCCATGCTGGAGGCTCCCTATAAAAAAGAGGAGGTAAGATTCCCCATCTCACTCTTGGAATTGGGCTGGTAAGGAAAAGCAGTTGTGGATCATCAGTTTCAACGTTTTGTGAATCTTCTTTCCCTGTTCGTTTATTATGTGCAGTGGCTTTCATAAAAGGCATACTCTTTTTTTTTTCTCTCTTCTTCTATGCGGTACGCGGGCCTCTCACTGTTGTGGCCTCTCCTGTTGCGGAGCACGGCTCTGGACGCGCAGGCCCAGCGGCCACGGCTCACAGGCCCAGCCGCTCCGTGGCATGTGGGGTCCTCCCGGACCGGGGCACGAACCCGTGTCCCCTGCATCGGCAGGCGGACTCTCAACCACTGCGCCACCAGGGAAGCTCAAGGCATAATCTTTTAGTAAGCTCTGCTGGAGGCCGATACTCAAGGGCCCTGCTTACAGAAAGGTCCCCAAAAACTGTGGGTGGGGGGGACATGAAGTTGCGTTAGGAACCAGTGCTTTGCTCACAGCTCTCAGTGACACAGTAGAAGGTCAGTGTATCTCAGACATAACTCTCATTTCTCACTCTCTAGGGAAATGGATGTTAGTGGAACAGATGTTGGTGCAGCTAAAGGTTTGACCTCAAAATCTCGTTTCTTCTTTTTGGGTAGTTTCCTTCCTTCTTCTCTTATTCTTTTTGTTAGGAGGTCCAGGTGCTTAGAAACTGTGTAGATGATTGAGAGCTTTGATTTCATGAGCTTTCTTCCTTGTCCACTTCTTTCTTTGCCCGATGGAATCTGTGTGTCTGCCACCTGGTACCTTGTGTCATTTTCCTGGCGAACCCCTCAGGATGAGCAGCAAACTAACGAGGTTGAAAAGGAGAGCCCTAGTAACACCACCAACAGCACCAGCCATACCGGCAGCAGTGGCAGTGGCACGAGGGGGAGCAGCGCCAGTGGGGAGGCAAGCAGGTGAGTGTGGCCTGAGGAAAATGGGTTGGCAGCTTGAGGAAGGGAAGCAACTGTGTCCGTTATAGAAACAGCCAGAACAGGGAGGTGGTTGCTGGTAAGACTTCTGACTTTTAGTAATGGCTCCACTGGGTCATGGGAATGATGGTGACCTGGGTTAATGATCTTCTAGTCTTCGCTTGCCAGTGTAGATTCGTGGATAGACTTGTGGATCAGTCCTAGCGTCGATGTAGTATTTCACTTGAGTAAAATAGCAAGAGGATCTCTAATTTGGAAACATAAGCTTTTGCTTGGTTTTGTGGGGGAAAATGGCCATTTCAGATGCCTGACAGCATTCAGGGCTCTGTGTAAACTGATGTCATGCCATTGCTGTGAACTTCTGCCATATTGACTTCTAGGCTTTGGTCTTTCACTGCTTTCTGTTTCACCCTTGCTTTAGTGTCATTTCTTATCCTTGGGAGAGGTGACGAAACCTCAGTAGTAAGAGTTTATGCTGTCTTTCACAGGAAGAAGAGGAGTCGGAGCCATAGTAAAAGCAGGGATAGAAAACGCAGGTCAGTCATTCTGGGGCCGCTTGGGTTTTGAGAATTATAAATGGAAAGATACGACGGAAAACTATACATTAAAGGCCAGAAAGGTTGGTTTGTTCTTTAAGGAGCTTAATAGTCATTGCCGTCCACAGTCGTAGTCGAGACCGTCATAGGCGGAGAAGCAGTCGGAGCCGGAGTCGAGATCGGCAGCGTCGTCACCGCAGCCGTAGCTGGGATCGTCGACATAGTAGTGAGTCGCGAAGTCGAGACCGACGTCGTGAGGATCGTGTGCGCTACAGGAGTCCACCGCTTGCCACTGGGTATCACCTTTTGCTTATAAGATCACCTTTGTGTCGTGTTTTGGGATAGGCAGGAGACCCAGTTACTGGAGGGGTGATACTCAGAATTCGCATGTGCGATGAGGTGCTGTAATCTGGTTTTCTCACGGTGGAAGACCCAGCACTGGGCCAGTGTGGATAAAGGTGGGTGACACGGTTTTCAGTTTGGTTGTTCTCTGTTCCGTAGGCGTAGGTATGGACACAGTAAGAGTCCTCATTTCCGGGAGAAGAGCCCAGTCAGGTGAGTTGACAGTGAGCACTCTTTTAGGGGTTGTGAGTTACGAATAAAAAGCGGTTTGAGCCAAACGACAGGAATGTGTAGTACTTGAGGGTAGCTGAAGAATGATGACCAAGTACTGGGAGGGAGGGTCTCGATGATTTTGCTCACTCTTTAGGGAGCCAGTTGATAACCTGAGTCCTGAGGAGCGGGATGCCCGCACGGTGTTCTGTATGCAGTTAGCTGCCTGCATTCGGCCTCGAGACCTGGAGGACTTTTTCTCCGCTATTGGCAAGGTAACCCTCTTCCCCCTCTTAGTTGTCCCTGAGAAGCCTGTCTTCTATCCATCCCCCTTTATGCCCAACTCAGGATTTCCTTTTTGCCCTGGTTAGGTTCGAGATGTACGTATCATCTCAGATCGGAACTCACGTCGTTCTAAGGGCATTGCCTATGTGGAATTCTGTGAGATCCAGTCTGTGCCGCTGGCCATTGGGCTGACCGGACAGCGGCTGCTGGGAGTGCCTATCATTGTACAGGCCTCACAGGTGAGCAGCCTGAGAAATGGACATGAGAAGATGGAGATGATGGTGGTAGGTGTGGGGCATGACCCATCATTTCCTTCTTCCGCAGGCTGAGAAAAACCGACTGGCAGCCATGGCCAGCAACCTGCAGAAGGGCAGTGGTGGACCAATGCGCCTCTACGTGGGCTCCCTGCACTTCAATATTACCGAGGACATGCTCCGGGGCATCTTTGAGCCCTTTGGCAAAGTGAGTAGAAAGTGAGGGAAACCTCTGAAGGGAATCGGAAAAAGTGGGGAGGGCGAGTGTACCTCCTCGTTCTGTCTGACCATGATTAACCCACTGCGTGTTTAATGATGGCCATGTGGGTCCGTGCTGGAGAAGTTGGGCTCCATCTCTGTATTCATACTGCTCAGGAGACAAATTAGGCACCATGAAATCAAATAATGGGGTCCAGATGAAGTAAGATGAGTCAGAAAAAGTGTTTGGGAAAGAGATGGGCTTTGTCTCATTTTTAAAATGATTTGGAGAGATGTAATGGGTTGGTTAGAAAGTTAGAGGTATTTAGAACAATCTGGGTAGGGGACTTCCCTGGCGGTCCAGTGGTTAAGACTCCATGCTTCCACTTCAGGGGGCGCAGGTTCGATCCCTGGTTGGGAAACTAAGATCCCACATGCCACATGCTGCGCGTGGCCAAAAAAAGAACAGTCTGGGTAGGGAAGATAAAAGGTGTGGCTTAGCCAAAAGATTATTGATTATTTTTCTCTATTCTGCAGATTGATAATATTGTCCTGATGAAGGACTCAGATACAGGCCGCTCTAAAGGTTATGGTTTTATTACGGTGAGTCTCTAGTCTTCAACTTTTTAATTTTAGATTAGGTTTGTCCACTTGTCTGATTTTGCAGCTTAGCTTCATCCTCCTCCCATAGGAATTGTCTAAATGACCCATAAACCCTGGTGCCTGAAGCTTGGACTAGCCTTCTGCCCCTTGAGATGAGTGCATTGCTTGAGATCATGGCTTTGCTCCTGCACTCTGTCAGTGGCACTGGTATGGGGTGTCCAGGAGGTCACCCAGCTTCCCTGGTGCTACAGCTTGCTCTCTGGGTAATAGTAACGATTCCAGGCTGCAGCTAAGAGGTTGGGGGCATGAGGGAGGTTAGGTACGGGCCTTTATAGATGTGCTTTATAGAATTGGTATATTTTCATGATGGGGTGGGAATAAGAAGGTATATACTTCTCTCTGGTCCTACCCAGTTGGAAGCAGTTTCCCCATTGAGAAATATCCTTATATTTAAATACCACTATAGGGAAAACAGTAAGGCCACCTAATAGTGGGCAAGTCTCACCTTTTCCTGACACTCCAACAACATTGTTTCCAATTCCCATAACTGGTTCTTCCAGCCCCATGTGACTCCAGGCTAGGACTGGCTGCCAGCCACAAAGTCTGATAGAAGCTGATATTTTCTGGGCTCAATCTAGGCGGCATACACCCCCCCCCCCAGTTGCCTGCAGGGCAGAGGGGAGGTAGGTTGTGTTCTACCGTGGGGATTGCTCATCTCAGAAGTATCTGGTAAAAGCAAGCCACCTACACCACCTGCCTAGGAACTGTCAGTACCACGTGCCAGGCCCTAGGACAGGTAATACCAGAGTAAATAAAGCCAGCTGTGGTGTTCATGGTGGCAAGTACCGTTTCTAGCTCGCTGTGTGACTCAAATGCAGAAAGGCTTCTGTGGGGCCTTTTTGCCCTTGTGTTGCTGCCTTTTAGGTCAACACCCTTGACACATAAACAGCAGACGGGGAGCCCTCTTTATGCCAGGCTGCTGCTAGTGCTGCTGCTGGAAGGGACGAGAGAGTAGAGGCCTTCTCTGGGCCAAAGTCGGCAGCACTGGGGCGGGGTGGGAGTGGGGGTGCAGTCTCGCTCTCAGTACCAGGGTGTGCGCCTCCCTGAGGCTGGGCTCTGGAGTTCCACGTTCCTGGTTCTTGACTAAGGACTGAAACTTACTAGTCCTGAGGGCTGAAATTAAAGCTCAGGAGCCTTGCATCTCGGCCTGTCTTACTTCCATTTGATACGCCCATTTGTGAAACAGCCTGTCAGGCTGGGCTCCCTACAGGTGATGCACTGTTAGGTTCTCAGTGGAGCTGGAAGATTGAAAAGCGATTGCCCTTGAGTCAGCTGGAAAAGGTCTTTTTTAGAGAACCATTTGGGGGCATGGGGATCTTAAGTCACATTCCCTGGGAAAGAAAAGTTTGAGCCACAGTGAGCGTGCAATTTTCATGGGACAGTAGGACGAGAGGGTATTAGTGGGGCTTTGAGAGCATGTCTGTAGCCAGGAGGTACCTGAAATGGCCTGGGTTTCTTGTAGTTCTCTGACTCTGAGTGTGCCCGCCGGGCCCTGGAACAGTTGAATGGCTTTGAGCTTGCTGGTCGGCCTATGAGGGTTGGCCATGTGACCGAGCGACTGGATGGTGGCACAGACATCACTTTTCCTGATGGAGACCAGGAGCTGGATCTGGGATCAGCGGGTGGACGTTTGCAGCTCATGGCCAAATTGGCAGAAGGTAGGGCTTCTCTGCAGAGTGAAGAACATGGCGCTGAATTTTACATCAAGGGTTAGGACTTAACCCCACCTCGTCTTTTCCTCTGAGGCTCTGGACTCCAGCTGCCGACCACCGCTGCTGCTGCCCAAGCTGCTGCCTTGCAACTGAATGGAGCAGTTCCTTTGGGGGCCCTGAATCCAGCGGCTTTGACTGGTAGGCTTGGACTTGGGAAAGGGAGAGAAGAGTCGGGCCTGGAAGGCAGGAATGCTCTGTGCTAACTCACTTGTCTCTCTTTGTTCCAGCTCTGAGTCCGGCCCTGAACCTCGCCTCCCAGGCAATCGCCTCCCAGTGCTTCCAGCTTTCCAGCCTCTTTACCCGCCAAACCATGTGAGTCTCAAGGCCCAGCTCATTTCGGTGTTCACAGTTACTTTCTTTCCTCCGGCTTCCCGTTTACATTTTCTCCATGCCACAGGTAATTAGTGGCGCAGTCCACTGCCTCCCTGTGCCTCTAGGTCCTGCCACTCCCTTCTCCATGTCTACCCTTCCATGGCCCCTTCTCTCCATTCTGTGGACCAAACCATCCTGAGGGTGTGAACATTGACGATGGGGGAACTGGGACCCCCTAGGACACCAAGAAGAGCTCCTGCCCACCGCAGCCGCAGTGGGAATGGACTCTAGTGAGCAAAGCTGCCAGTTGAAGAGAATAGAGTCTGCACTTGAATTGAACATCTGTTTCTCTGTGTTTATCGTCTCCTGGGATGATCTTCCTTGCCCTTTCCAACCACCTCTTACTGATTCCTTGATTCCTCCCCCATTGGAAAGGCCATAGAGCATTAACTGAAGGAACTAACCGCTCTTTGCCTGCCTGTACCTTTACCGTACCATCTGTCACGGAAAACCTTTAAGACCTCTGGTCTGTGAGGACTTTGGAGTTTGAGGGAGTGAACCTTGAAAGTGCTGGCTTGCTGCTACAAGGGCCCTGGAAGATAGCACAGACACGTGCATTGGGAAGCCTGCCTTAAACCTTAGCGTGGGGCCAGAACTGCTACTGTGGGCTCAACATCTTGCTGGGAGGTGTGAGAATGATCTCTCCTGCCAGCCATTTTGGATGTCTTAGGGACATTCGGGAGTTCAGTGAAAGGTGGGGTACCTTTCTGGTATCTTCTATCTTCCTTTGTGTAGTTGTCCTTCCTTGGGCCCAGGGTGGGAGGGTGGAGGGGAGGCTGCTTCTCTCCACTTCCATGAGGCTGCTTCTCTCCATTTCCATGTGCCTCTGGAGACTGTGGGCTGAAGCCCAGCTGGGCACACGTGAGTCCTTCTCACTGTATTTTATACCCTTGTGTCTGTGTACATGAATATAAATATATATATATAAACTTTGCACAAAAGGCAGGTCCCACGGTTGTGGCGGCGGCTGCCCATGTGTGGTCTCGGTCCAGTGGTGTGTCTGTCTGATGTTAACTTCTCCTGAGCCAAAACCACGAATGGTCCTAGGGATATAAAACATTTTTAATGCCATTGAGTTTTCTTTCCTTTATTTTAATTTTTAAAAAATCTGATCTTTAGAAAGAAAAACAGACAAAAGGCACACACGCCATCTGTATCTGCTTTATAATCCCATGGTCTTTATGCCCCGTGGTCTCCTTCTGTCTTTATCTTGATTATCTCCAAACCTCCCTGCCTAGTGGACAGACCTCTGGGCTCCCTCTCTCTGCCTGGGGACAGATCTTGTCTTTCCACCAGATGGCAGTGTAACGGTAGCACATTCTGCACCTTGCTCTAAGGGTGTTTCTCGTGATCCTGAGGAGACTAAGTACCAGAGAAGCCTTCTAAGCTCACCATTCTTACCTTGTTGATCTCTGTACCCGCCTTTGGACCTTTTTGTAGTAGACATCCAGTCCAGTGTCCAAAGGGGTTTGGGCATTATACATCAGGGCTCCCCAGGCCTTAATCTGCAATTGTTCGTCCTTTCAGTCCCCCCAACTCTTCATTCCGTATGGCTCTGATAACACAGGCCTGAGTCTGATCGATGAATTTCCAGGGAGCTGAGTATTCCAGGCATGGCCCTTACAAAGGTGAGGGCACACCTTCCTCTGCCTTCTTCGTAAGGCTTAGAACAAGGGGCTAGCCCAGAGCCTGGCTCCCAACTAGGGACCAACCAAAAGGAGAAGGTCTGAAGTTCAGGGACAGGGCTCTGTGGGCTTCCTCCATTCTTTACTGGTCTCTGTGCAACAGAATGTTGAGAGTTTATTGTCAAGCTAAAAATTAGGGTAATTGCTGCTAGGTTTTAACTTGTCAGTTAAGGTTTCTAAGCAGAGTGATGGTTTTTTAGTGGTTAGCTTATGACGTTGCTCTTTATACTGCAGTGTTAAGTACCTGAAACCTACTTGTGGCATAAAAGGCCACTGGGACTCTGGAGGGACTTCCAGGCTGCTGCAGTCTCACCCACTGTCACCCCTACCCCTTCCCTGTACTAATTTGCTCTCTGGACCTGGGAAAAGGGAAGGAGGCCACGTTATTTTTGGGTAGGAGCAGCTGGCTAAGGCCCAGTCCCTTGCAGTTATTGATGCGGCTGCTAAGGCATCCTGACCTCAGTGCAGACCATTTTTATGCATCCTCCTGAGGCTATGGGCCAGGCCTCCTCATGGCAATCTTGAACATCTTCAAACTGTAGGTACCCCCAGGCCTTGCTTCCTGCCCTCAGGTGGGCCCCCACCACTGCTCAGTTTCCTTATACTCCCATTCCTAGCTGCTTTGGCCTTCCTGCATTTTGGGTCCTTCCACCTCAGTTCTTCCTTGCTCCTTGTTCTTAGAGCCTTGCATAGCTTTTTGCTGGGAGAGGGACAAGGGTGGAAGTAAGGGAATGTCGAAGACAACTTCTGTTCTAGTCTTAACCTACATAAGGTGACAACGTCTAGTGGGTAACAGCTGGTGTCACTGCGTGTGACTCAGTGCCTTGTTACTCATCCCTCTATAGAGGGTGGTTGGAGTGGAGAGAAGGGGCAGTGAACAGCCTCTGGGCCCAGCCTAACGTGAAGGAGCCTCCCTCAACCTCCTGCCTGAGCACGGTGGCTAAGGTGTGGGAGTAGAGATGAGACTGTTGCCCAGGTCTGTTTTCAGCACAGTTAGAATTTCCCCACCAGTCCTCAATTCTAAATGGGATTTTTCACCTGACTTACGGCTTATAGCCTCCACTTCTCTCTTCTCTAAGGCAGTGGCATTCCTCCCTGTTCTTTAAACTGCTGTGTTCTTAACATTGGGATTCACCCTACTTCTTTCTTAGGCTCTGTGGGCTACCAGTGGAAGCAGGGCTGTGACCTATGAACCTTTAGTCTTGGTGCTTATAAGGAAGGGAAATGAGCTAAAAACTTGGAGATATTCTGTCACAGCCCCTGTTTTCTATTAAAGAGTCTGGTGTGAATCAGGAAGTATTACTTGGACAGGGATTTCCCTGGTGGTCCAGTGGGTAAGACTCCACGCTCCCAATGCAGGGGGCCCAGGTTCGATCCCTAGTCAGGCAACTAGATCCCGCATGCATGCCGCAACCAAGAAGCTTGCATGCTGCAACTGGAAAAAAAAAAAAGCGGTGGGGGGGAGTATTACTTGGACAGTGCGAAGAGGCTATCCTGGCACCAAAAAGTGGGGTGGTTAACAATGAGAATTAACATTAATGCAGGATTTGGTGTGGGTTAGGCATTGTTCTAATCATTTTATATGTATTGAATTGTTTAATCCTCACAACGACCCTCTGAAGTAGATTCTTTTATTATCTTTACTTTGTTAATGAGGAAACTGATACCCAAAAGGTTTAACTAACTTGTCCCCAGATTATGCAGTTAGCAAGTTTGGGATTTCAGTCCAGTCTAGCTTCAGATCCCTTGATCTTAATCTTAACCTGCCTCAGCATCACTGCGGAAGCCAAAGCCTTGGAGTCATGGGGAAGTGTCACTTTTTCTGTCTCTTTACTCATAGTTCTCAGTTCTTCCACTTCCATGTCTACTGTCTTGTTCTCTCTTCCTGCCCCTCTCTGCTGGTCAAAATCCTGTCCTTTAAGACTGATGATTTCCTAGTTGAAGTTGATTTTCCTTTTCAGTATTCTTGGTCCTATGTAGGTCTTATTCTGACTTTACAGTTCTTTGTAAACTCTGTTACTAGATGGTTATAGCTTCATGAAGCCAGTCATAGATGTGTCTTTTTCATTACTGTTCTGGGTTTTTTTTTGTTTGTTTTTGCTGTACGCAGGCCTCTCACTGCTGTGGCCTTTCCCGTTGCAGAGCACAGGCTCCGGACGCGCAGGCTCAGCGGCCATGGCTCACGGGCCCAGCCTCTCCGCAGCATGTGGGATCTTCCCAGACCGGGGCATGAACCCACGTCCCCCGCATTGGCAGGCGGACTCTCAACCACTTTTTGTTTGCACATATTTCATATCTGTTGAGTTGAATTAATTCCCTCTCAGTTCAAGTCAGAGCCAGGCTTTCCAGAGGCTGTCCCTTCTAGCCTGCTTTTCCTAGCAGTCTCGTGCATTTCTTCCTCACCGCTCCAAGAGAGGAGGCAGCTTTACTCTTTTTGGTGTTACCATGGTAGCCTGTGAAGCTTTCTGTCTAAAGTGCTGCTTGCCACCACGAGAGACTGATGTTTCCATGGCAACCAGGTGAAGTCAGTAGTCATGAGCTGAATGCAGGAAAGGAGTTCTGATCTGAAGCTGTGTGTCTGAATCTTCTGGCTTCAGATATCCCCCGCTTCCCTCCCAACTTTTGCACTCTATATCCAGAACTGATTGCTCGCAAAGTGTATTATTCTTTTTTTTTTGGCTACATTGTGTCTTTGTTGGGGTGTGAGGGCTTCTCATTGCAGTGGCTTCTCATTGCGGAGCACGGGCTCTAGGTGCACAGGCCTTTGCAGTTGTGGCACGCAGGCTCAGTAGTTGTGGTGCGCGGGCTCAGTAGTTGCGGCCCGCAGGCTCAGTAGTTGTGGTGCATGGGCTTAGTTGCTCCACAGCATGTGGGATCTTCCCGGACCAGGCCTCGAACCCGTGTCCCCTGCATTGGCAGGTGGATTCTTAACCACTGCGCCACCAGGGAAGCCCCTCAAAGTGTGTTCTTGGTTGAGAGAGCTCTGTGTGAGGTGAAGCAGACCAGTCAACTTAGATCGTGTGGGAAGATGGAGGCAAGGAAAGAGTTGATCAAAGATCACTTTCAAGGGCTTCCCTGGTGGTGCAGTGGTTGAGAGTCTGCCTGCCGGTGCAGGGGACGCGGGTTCGAGCCCTGGTCTGGGAAGATCCCACATGCCACGGAGCGGCTGGGCCCGTGAGCCACAACTACTGAGCCTGCGCATCTGAAGCCTGTGCTCCGCAGCAGGGGAGGCTGCGATGGTGAGAGGCCAGCGCACTGCGATGAAGAGTGGCCCCTGCTCACCGCAGCTACAGAAAGCCCTCACACAGAAACGAAGACCCAACACAGCAAAGATAAATAAATAAATAAAATTAAAAAAAAAAAAAAAGATCACTTTCAAAAGTTGGATGAGTTCTCTTGGCTCTCCCAGATGATCTGCTCTCAGGAGCCCTTAAGGAGTTGGGTGGAGTTACTGGAGACCCATTAAGCAGTTATTTTTGAGGGCAGTGGGTGGATGAGGTGCCTGAAGATTGGAAAAGAGCCAGTCAGTGCTGGATTGCAAGAAGAGGGAAACAATGACCTTGGAAATCAGAGACTTGTCAGACTCTTGCCAGTATTCCAGAAAGGATGGGAACTTCAGTCAGCTTTCAAGCATCCTGAAGCCTACTTGTTTAAAATGAATGGTGCTGAGAATTAGCCTCCTTCTCCCACTTCCTGGGCCCAACCAAGCCAGGGGACCTCCACCCTGTAGCAGAAAGATCATACTCTGGAACAACACCATGTGGTTCCGATCTCTCTTCTGCCACAAACCAGCTGAGTAAGCTTAGGTGTTATTTCTCTTAACTCGGACTCCTCCCTTTTAGAAAGGAAATGATAACAGTAGTACCTGTCTTGGGGGTGTTGTGAGGATTCAATGAAATGATAACCTGTAGAGGCCTTAGAACTTGATAGCTTCCCATTCCTCTGGATGCCTACATACTTGACTTTCTACCTGACCTAATTCTCCTCCCCAACTTTGAGAATGCTCGAGATTTACAGGGGCGGAACTGATGGTGGGGCAATGGTGAAAATAAACCTTCACTGTTCCTGGGCTAAAGTCCCAGGCTTACAAGGTCCTAAGTCACACACAGTCAGGCTACCTTTCAGGAAAACAAATCCCACTGGTCGAATCTCTTTATACTTGAAACTCTATAATCAGGTTACAACCAGATATGGCTTTGGAAAATCAAGATGGGCCCCTCAAGTACCTTCAGGATACCTAGTGCCCTTTGCTTGGTCTGGCTAAGGAAAATCCCAGAGCAGTCTCTGTTATAGTCCTTTGCGAGCATCCCTCCTAATCTTCCCCAAGCATTCCTATAGCACCTGTCTTTGTGGTCTCCAGAGCCTAGCCCTACCTACTCTGGCAGTTTCCTTTCAGAATAAGTGTTTTAAATCAGCACAGGTCCTCTGCCTAAAGTTGTAATTTGAACAGAAAAATGGGAAACTGTATAGTATAATACCATCCTTAGGCTTCAGTTGCCAATCTTCCCCCCAAAACTCCCCAAACAAGAAATCCGATAATGGGTTACCTGTGAGTCTTGCGGGAGGCTGGTGGACTTTGTGGACCACAACTTAAATTTGTATCTCCAGAGTGGTGCCATGCTTTGAGAGATTAGCATGTTGCATGGTTGCCCGAATAAGGGACCAGACACAGGTTGCAAAAAAACATTGCTTCTAGGGCTTCCCTGGTGGCACAGTGGTTGAGAGTCCACCTGCCGATGCAGGGGACACGGGTTCGTGCCCTGGTCCGGGAAGATCCCACATGCCGTGGAGCGGCTGGGCCCGTGAGCCATGGCCGCTGAGCCTGCGCGTCCGGAGCCTGTGCTCCACAACAACAGGAGAGACCACAACAGTGAGAGGCCCGCATACCGCAAAAACAAAACAAAACGAAACATTGCTTTTAGGGGCTTCCCTGGTGGCGCAGTGGTTGAGAATCTGCCTGCTAATGCAGGGGACACGGGTTCGAGCCCTGGTCTGGGAGGATCCCACATGCCGCGGGGCAACTGGGCCCATGAGCCACAACTACTGAGCCTGCGCGTCTGGAGCCTGTGCTCCGCAACAAGAGAGGCCGCAATAGTGAGAGGCCCGCGCACCACGATGAAGAGTGGCCCCTACTTGCCACAACTAGAGAAAGCCCTCGCACAGAAACGAAGACCCAACACAGCAAAAATAAATTAATTAATAAACTCCTACCCCCAACATCTTCTTTAAAAAAAAAAAATCAAAAAAAACATTGCTTCTAAATCAACTATACTCCAATAAAAATTTTTTTAAAAGGAAAAATAATAAAGAATTTTTGTAAAAAGCATTACTTCCACTGCTCATTTGTAGAATTATGAAGATATTTGCATTTTTATCTAGTCCTCATGATTATCCTACAAGATAGGTATTATTATCCTCGTTTTATTTATTTATTTATTGGCCACACCTTGTGGCAGGCAGGATCTTAGTTCCCACAGGAAGCGCAGAGTCCTAACCACTGGGCCGCCAGGGAAGCCCTTATTCTCCTTTTACAATTGGGAAGAGCTGAGGTTCAGAAAGACGAGAGAGGTTAAGAGTGACTTTCTCCATAGACTTCCATCCAGAAAATAGTGAGCCTGAGTGCCAGGTAAAAGGCTTGCACAGCCCCATTGAATTTATATTCACGCCTTGAGTTTACAAGGCCACCAAGCTGTAGAGTCATGACATCAAGACTCAAATTCCTTGAGTATTTCCATCAGAGAGCCACCAGGTGATAAAGGACTAAGAAGCAGAATGCTCTTGTCTGGTTTTGGGACCCTTTGACATCCTCCCAAATTTTGCTTCCTTCTGTACAGGGAGGGTCTTAACCTCATCATGTGGCAGCCTGCCCACCATTTCTCCTGTACGTTTGCTCATGTGGTTTTGCCACGAGATACTTCTTTTCCTTCTTTCCCCCATATATCTACAGCGTATGTATAACTTTCAAGGCCCAGTTCCTAAAACATGTCTTCTGAATGTTCTGTCTCTTCCATTCAGACTCTTAGAGCACGTGATAATAGCTTGCAGTTAGATAGTCAGAATGTGGCATAGTTTGCTGCTGTTTTGGCCATGGTAATGCTGCCTCCAACTTGCCCTGTCTCTCCAGCTCAGTTGTAAGCTACTTGAGGGCAGGGATAGTGCCTTATCTGTATTTGTTTTCTCTGTAGGGCCCAGCACAGTGACTGGCATATGGCAGTACTTGAGCAGAGCAACAAGCATTTGTAGATGAAAGATTAAAACGTCCAGGAAGATTTTACTTAGACTGATGTGGATTGAAACAATTAGATTAGATTAATAAAAAGATGTATGTATGGGTGGATTTTCTGGGAGTGAGGATTTAAGGCAGAAGACTTGCGGAGTGTCCTTCCATGACTCCGGCAGTCCTTCAGAAGAGGAGAGCCCCTGTTCCAGTCTCTAAAGAGGGTTAGATGCAGGGCAGAAAGGCCCAATTGTCAGTAGAGGCCCAGAGCAGAGGGATAACTTGTAAGACAGGACTGGCCTCACTTCTGGCCTCTCAAGGGAGAGAACACCCAGTCTATGGTCTTGGCCAATGAGGCGGCCTTGTGGGCCAGGAGGCATGGGGTTAGTAGAGGTTGGGCAGGGACTGGGCTGATAAGGGAGCACAGACCCCAAGTCAAAATTGCAGCGGTTAAAAGGAGCACAGGACTTCCCAGGTGATGCAGTGGTTAAGAATCCGCCTGCCAATCTGCCTGCTCGAACCCAGGTTCGAGCCCTGGTCCGGGAAGATCACACATGCCCGGAGCAACTAAGCCCGTGCACCACAACTACTGAGGCTGCAAGCCACAACTACTGAGCCCGGGTGTCACAACTACTGAAGCCCGCGCACCTAGAGCCTGTGCTCCGCAACAGGAGAGGCCACCGCAATGAGAAGCCTGCACACCGCAACAAAGAGTAGCCCCTGCTCTCTGCAACTAGAGAAAGCCGTGTGCAGCAACAAAGACCCAACAGAGCCAAAAATAAATAATAAATAAATAAATAAATAAATTTATTTTAAAAAAAAAAGAGGCGCCTGAGAGCAGAGAGGATCTTACCTGGCACAGGCAGCTCAGCATCGGGCCCCTTTGCTGGTCTCATGCCAGCCCAGATCAGCAGCCTGGGCTTACTTTTGCCTTGATCAGAGGGAGGGAGAAGAGTGGCTAGGCTCTCAGACAAGACCCCACCTCTCCCAAGTCTAGCAGGAGCGGGGCTTCAGCTTCTGTCTGTTCTGAGCTCTTTTCTGTAGGCGTCTGGAGGGAACACACAGATGGGTCGGGCTGATGGAACTGGCTGAGTTGTGGGGAGGGGAGCTTGTGGCGTGTGTGGCTCCCCTCATGGGGGAGGTCCTGCCATCATCATCTTTAGACTTCTGCCACATGAAAGGCACTGGGCCTTCTGGTTCCTCATCCTCCCCTCCTGCCACATTTGACCAGTGGTGGTACTCTTCCTCTAGAAAACCCTTCTCCCTGGGCAGTAGCCACTACCAGGTCAACCCTAGTTCCTCCACCACTTCTTTGGCAGCTGCATCCCCACCTTCTTTATCTGCCTGTCCCCAGGACTCTCTCTTTGGTCCCTCTTCTTTCTCTGGAACACCAAAGCTTTGTTTTGTTTTAAATGATTTAGTTTAGGGACTTCCCTGGTGGCGCAGCGGTTAAGAATCCGCCTGCCAATGCAGGGGACATGGGTTCAATCCCTGGTCCGCGAGGATCTCACATGCCGCGGAGCAACTAAACCCATGCGCCACAACTACTGAGGCTGCAAGCCACAACTGCTGAGCCCTCGTGCCACAACTACTGAAGCCCGCATGGCTAGAGCCCGTGCTTTGCAACAAGAGAAGCCACCACAATGAGAAGCCCGCCCACCGCAACAAAGAGTAGCCCCCGCTCACTGCAACTAGAGAAAGCCCACGTGCAGCAACAAAGACCCAATGCAGCCAAAAATAAATAAATAACTAAATAAATTTTAAAAAATTATTTAGCCATAGTTAAAAACCCAAAAGGTAGAAAAAAGGCATACAGTGAAAAGTAAACCTCCTACACTTGTCGTCCACCTACCCGTTTCCCCTTCTCAGCAGCAGTCAGTACCATCCTGGCTTGTGATTTGTTGGGTCACAGACCCCTTTGGAAATCTGATGTAATTCATGAACCTATTCTCAGACAAATGCATGACTGCACAAACGCATCAGATTGTACCATTTCACAAGAATCACAGACCCCTAAAGTCCACGTGTGGTTTGAGGCTAAGGATCCCAGCCTGTATTGCACCCTCTTAGTCTCTCCCTTAGGGGGTCCCTGGTGCAAAATGAAAATGCAGGGTTCCTTCTTCAAGGAGCCTTGTTCAAGCGACAGCAGAGCATTAAACTAAGCATGGGGCCCTATGTGACTGCCCTGCATCTCATCCTTTCCTCTGGCTTTTCTACTACCATTGGTATGGCAGTTATTCTCCTATCTGTGTCTCTTGCCCTAACTTGTTCTGAATTTCAGACTCAGTTGTTCAGGAATGTATTTCTGGGCATCTCAAACTCAAAGAGTCTCCAAAATGGAAGCATTTACCAGCTACCTCCCCTGCCCCCTAACTCTCAGTTCCTCACCATCCTCCTGTCACCTGCAACTTCTCCCTGCCTTTATACCCAGCCACTCAGTTGTCAAGTCCCACAGATTCTGACTCTAAGTTCCATGCCGCCTCTCCTTACCCACTGCCATCTCCCTCAGCGTGGTCCTTCATTACTTTCCATGTGTATTACTGTGATTGTCCCCTAAACTCATCTCTTCAGGCCTTGCCTCTGCTGCTCTGGTCCATCTCCTTGCCTCCTCTTCCCAAAGGACCAGCCCCATCATGTCACTTACACACTCAAAACCCTTCAGTGACTCTCACTGCCTACAGAGTTGGGCACAAACTCCTTTGCCTGGCATTTAAGGTCCTTTGCAGTAGGGCTTCCAAACTTCTTTTCAGTGCTCATCTCTTAGCCCTCCTCTTCATGTCCCCGAGGTTTCAACGCAACTGTAGGACCATCTGGTCCTTTAATGGACCCAGTGTATTTTCCTGCAGTTTACAATTTGCACTGCCGCTGTTCCTGGTCCCCAGAGTTTAGAGCTGGCTTACACCACTATAGCCGTGTAATTTCTCTGGCCCTTTTACCACAGCCACTGCCCATGGCTCTGCCCAGTGTCCCATACATTCTTTCTACTGTCCCTCTCCCTCTTCCCCTCATCCTCACTGAAGGGGAACCTCAGATGCAAGGCTGGATACAATCACCATTAAGTGTCAAGAAGACGAGAGTGCAATTCCAGCTCTATTGCTTATTGACCTCAGGCAAGTTACTTTCTGTTTCTTCCACAGTAAAAGAGGTAGTGACACCATATAGTCATTAAAGAATTGAGATAAAGTAAATAAAGTCCTAAGGATAGTGTCATTATTCATATCATCATCTCACCACCTGTGCTGGGCTGGTCCCCCTTGGCTCCTCCCCAGCTGCAGGGACTCAGGAGACATCTCATCCCTCTTTCCATCGAGTCCTGGGAACCTGAGTGGGGTGGAGTGGAGGCCTGGCCCTCAGGTGCTCGGGTAGCTGTATTGTATGTCTAGGGGTGGGGGGAACTGCTGCCTCTGCTCTCTTTGTTCAGACTCTTAGCTCAGGCAGCAGCAGGCGTGGGCGTTCCCAGGGGAGGAACTGACAGCTTCAGTTCTCACAGGGACCTTGCAGGTGACAGCTGGGGAGGTGCAGGCCAACCCTATCACGCACCAGCTGATGGGCCTCCCTGTTGGATGTGGGCCCCACCTTGAATCAGCCCAGGTAACAGCTGAGTGTAGTTCTGGGCGCAAAATGTAGCCTCCAGCCTGCTCCTTGCCGGGTAAGGGGTAAGGTGATGGGGACTTGGTCACTGAGTTACCAAATGAATTCTAACGGGTCCCTGCTCCTCTCCAGGCCTGTTTTGTCATTGGCAAAGGGACAAGCTGGACTCCGTAATCTTTAGGGGCCTTTTGCCCCTTGTTATGACTACTCCAGGACTAAGTCAGTTCCGGAGTCTCCCTAGAACCGTTACAGACAAGAAAACTCAGGCTCAGAGGAGCAAGGAACCTCAATCCACCCATCCCTTCCATGGGGGGGGGGGCGGGCTTTGAGAACAGAGAGTCAAAGTGAGCAAGTGCAGTAGAAAAATTCTTTATTGAAAAGGGAAGGGTGGCCCCCTTGCTGGTGCCTCCTGGGACCTGGCTAAAGGCGGGTTGCCACCGCTCAGCTCTTCAGGCAAAAGTCTCTGCACACCTTCCCCTAATAACCTTAAAGGGGAAGTGCCGTGGTAAATCACAGTCAATTCAGAACATCGCTTCCAGGCCCTTGCCTTTAAGAACTTCTTAAAGGCAAAGTGGACAAGTGCAGCAGATCAGAGCCAGGACGCTTTAGGAAAGTCTCAAAGAAGCGGCTCCGTGTCTTTACCTTTAAGAATCTCTTAAAGTTGAGGCATATTCGCGCTGAGTACAAAGGTGGAAAACTGTAAAGGAGTTTACAAAGCACTTTTGCAGTTCTTGCTTTTAGCATCTCTTTACGGGAGAGGTGGTCAAGCGTGAATTAACAAAAAAACAAAACACCTCGCAGAACTACTTTCCTCCCCGCCCGCCGGAAGCCGCCCCGCCTAACAGCCGCTGCGCGACCCCCGCGGGTCAGCGTCCTCGCCTTCCAGGAGCCCCGAGGCCGGGAGGTAACCGGAGAGCGCGCGGAGCGGGTGGGGCGACGCCCGCCGGGGTTTGGAGGCGGGGGGCCCGGCTCCCGTAGTCACACCGGGGCGTCCCGGGAGTTTCTGGTTTCCTAGACTGTCTTCACAGAGGAAGCCGGACGGGGGCGGGGCGGGGCGAGGGGGCGAGCGGAGGGCGCGGTGACCATGGCGACCGCGGTGACCATAGCGACCGCGGCTCAGAGCACGGAGAGGTCGTGACACGACCTGGAGCGCTGCTTGAAGAACTTGGTGTTGCGCGGCACCAGGTTGGCAAGGAAGCGCTTGGCCTTCTTGGTGAGGCTCTCGCGGCGCGTGGGCGGCGCGGGGCCCTCGGGCCTGCCCCACTCGGGCTGCGGGCCCCCAGCGCGGTTTGGGCCCCGCCGCAGCCGGATCTGGCGCACCGCTCCCTCGAAGAGCTCCCGCGTGTTGTGGTGCAGCGCGGCCGACGTCTCGATGTGCTTGCAGCTCAGTGTCCCTGCCAGATGGCGGCCCTCTGCAGGAAGGGACGTGTTCAGGCGCCCGCCCGCCCACGGGGCTGCACTGGGCCCGGGGCCGGGCGAGGCTGGGCCTGGGGGGCCCAGGGCGTGCAGTGGAAAGGGATTGGGGCAAATGGATCTCTTGCAACCGATAGAACAAGCAGGGATTAAGTGGAGGGCGGTGGTGGTGTGGAGGGGGAGAGAGAAAGGGGCCTTGAGAAGAGGTGAGGGGGAACAGAAGGGAGTCTCTGGGCCCTAGGCGTGGGCATTGAGAGTCTGCCCTTAGCCTGGGCCTAACTGCAATTTTGTGCACCCAGGAGGGTAAAAGGGCCTTATGGAGAAGAGGTGTCCTGGAAGGGAGAGGGTTCCCTGAGATTGCAAACATGGATGAGGTTCAGGGTACTCACCCTCCAGTGAGACCTCCCGGGAGCGGGCAAGGTCACTCTTGTTTCCAACGAGGATGACAGGCAGGTCATGGTGGGGCCTCCCAGCCCTGAGCCGTAGTAGGGTCTCTGGAACTTTGGAGAAGCTTTGTCGGTCGGTGACTGAGAAGACGATGAGAAAGGCATCCCCCGTCTGAAGGCAGTGGTCCTGCAGCCACCCCCCTGCGTCCCCCTGCAGATGGGCAGAAAGTCGTGGAATGTCAGGGCTGGAGGCATGGGAGAACCTGCCCAGCACCTACACCTCAAGGATGAGGAGCCAGGATGTGAGGGAGAAGCCACCTGCTTAGGACACAGAGCTAGTTAATGGCAGAATCTCCATACTCAGAGTGTGTTTGTGGAGGAGGGAGAAGTTTGTAATGTGAGCCCCACATGGGCGAATGGGGGACATAGGATCCTAGACTAGGGTAGCCCATCCTACTTTCTTATGCTTAAGCTCTTAAAAAATGAATGCTATTCCAGTGTGTGTAATCTGGCCTCTCTCGTTTCTGCATAGTAATCATTTATGTCCAAATATTCACAAGTCCTCACTTTTTTCCCCTTCCCTGACATTACAGAGCCCTGAGCTTCTGTCCTCTCAGATCAGGATCTTCTAGGCTGAAAAATGTACAGAGGGGGTCAGTTTCAGGGTGTTCAGCCTGGCTTGCAGTTGCAGGGTTTGTCGAATCCAGATCCTAACTTTCCTCTGGGTCAGAAGATCCTGGAAACCAGACAGCAGCTCTCAATACCATGGTGTGTGCATAGGTGTGAGCCTTTGCTCTCTGAGACAATATATATGAAAGGTCAGGTTCCACTACGTGTTAAAACCAGGGGCTGTAGTCCCACCAGCCTTCAGCCTTCAGCCATACTTTGCCCCTCCTCAGCTCTCCCAGGTTTCATCACCTGCTTGCAGCCACATCTTAGTTCTCACCTGTTCCCAGATGTCATAAACAACTAGAGTCACTTCCTCCTTATCCACCATGATGCGTCTCTCATAGGTGTCCTCTGTTGGGAAATAGGGACAGGGAATAGAGCCCATTAGGAGGTTCCCCAACACCTGTTAGACCTGGTAACCAGGGATGCCTTAGATCCCAGCATCAGGGACCCCCTCCAGGGAGGTTGCCATAGAAAGCATTGAAACAGTTTCTCTTAGGTTCTGGCCTCCAGGACTGTTCATGCCTTGAGCTCTTCCATCCCTGACTAGGGCTCCAGAGACACCCTCAATCCTTGCAGGGCTCCCCCAAATACCTGGGTTCTCCGGCTCGTGAGCACTGTCTCCCTGGAGACCACCGAAAGTGCCTGCTAGGGTGCTCTTGCCCACGCCGCTCTCCCCCACCAGCATGACCTTGAAGATGCCATCTTTTTGCGTGGGGGCTGCCTCCCCTGAGCCCAGGGAGTCAGAGGAGCTAGAGGATGAGGCTTGAGGTGGCCAGTCAAGTTCATCTACAGCCTGGGCCCGCCGCAGCTGGTGCTTGTAGGGGACAGGCATACTGCCTCTTCGTCTGGGGGCCCCCGGGGCAGGGGGTGGCCCGCCCCAGTCCAACCCTGCCAACAGTTTCTCTGGCTTCTTCAGCAGTGTAGCATCTGCTTCTGGGGGGGCAAAGAGGAGGAAGCTATGAGTGGGGTAGGCCTGGACACCTGCAGAGGACTCAGTCCTGGCTGCTCCAGCCTCAGAGGCCCAGTCGATGACCGTGACCCAGAAGGAGCTGAGAATCTTTGGTCCGACCTTCTTCCACTGAACTCCACTAGAAGCCTGAACTGGTGGGGCTCCCAGGGGCTGACCTGAAGGCTTGCCCAGTGTGGTTCCAGCCACAACCCGTTCAAAACATGCCCCACGCAGGGGAGGCACCTGTGTGTAGGCTTGCACACCCACTCACACTTCACACTGACACACAGGCACACCCCCAGACTAGGCCTCTGGCCGGGGGCTGCCCCTCCTTCCACTGGGAGGCCCTGCCCCCTCCTGCTTCCTGCACTGATGATCCCCACACAGGGGATAAACTGAAGCTGCTGCCCAGGTTCTAGGGTTGGGTACTGATAGAGTCAAAAACTTTGTGGGGAGCCTGTTCCCAGGCCTTGAAGGGCCTTTGCTCACTGAGATGTGTGTGTTGGGTCTCCATGGGTGTGTTAAAGGGGCTGCCTCTTCCCATGGCCCTGTAGGTAAGCATCCCCCAGTGCATGTCTGTGTGCGAGAATCTTTCTGCACCCCTGGCTGTGTCTGTGAGTCGGACAGAATATTGTGTTCATCGTGAGGCTGAGGGAGGGAGAGAGAGAGGGAGGGAGTGAGAGGGAGGGAGCAGGAGCAGGGAGAGTGACAATGCACGGGTCAGGGTAACTGGAGGAGGAACCACAGACATAACAAAGGGGGATAGAGAGAGGCTGGAAATAGCCCAGGATCAATACTTGACTGGCAGCCAGGGCCTCCAGGAGCCAGAGAAACCCTCAAAACAGTTCCCCAGGGTAGCCCCCTGCCCGTGATTCCCAGGCTTGTGGGCTGCCCCTTGTCTTTCCCCCTTCCCTCCTGCCTGTCCCAACCTCTTGGGAATGAGGCAGACCTAGGGGCTAAGTACCAGTTTCCCCAGGGAAGCCCTGGGTGATGGGTGAGGGGACACTTAGGCAGCCCACCTCTGCCCCCTAGCCCCCCACCTCAGCCGAGCCCCAGTCCTAGTGTGGGCAGGAGGCTTCCCCACTTCCTGAGTTGCTCTTCCCCTCTTGCTGTCTGCGTTCGCGCTCCTTCAACCCCTAGTTCTGACCTCCCCACCAAAGCTTCAGCTCCCACCCCCATGGTTGCAGCCAGCACCTGCCAGCTCAGCCCTCACCTGGTGTGGGCGTCCCTGGCGGGGAGGCCCGGTGGCTGCTGGCGGGGCAGAGTGCTGTGGTTTCTGTGTCCGTGTCCATGTCGGTGTCGAGGTCCGTGTGCATCGGTGTGCGTGTGCGTGTGCGTGTGCAGCCTGGCGGCTCGCAGCACCCGCTCCCTCACTCAGCAGCACTGTCAGCTTTTCCCTTTAAATACCACCCCCCATGCCCTCCCCCTAGACACCTGGGGAAACAGTCCCACCCCCTGATGAGGTCACATATGCTAATGAGCCGTGATGTCAGCGGGATTCCCTCCTTTCTGCCCCCCCACCCGCCCCCTTTGCGTTGCTTCCCCTCTGGGAGCACACACACTACGGAGTCTGGTTAAGACACGAACAGAACAAAGTCAGAGGGGCAGAAGAGACAGGTTCAGAGAAGTGGGGTGAGGGGTCAGTGGGCAAGGGAGCTGAGGATGGGAGGAGGCAAGGACCCAGGGCCTGGGTGGTCTTTCTCCAGGAGCCAGGACTATGTGTCATTTGTCTCAGTATCCCAGCCCCTTAGCCCAGTGTTCAGCCCAGAGTGGGTGCTCAGTAGCTAAATGGAGGGGCTAAAGGAAGAAACCAAAAAAGACGCAGGGACAGGAGGACAGCCACCCCGCCATCAAGCCTCTCTGCCAGCCCCTCTTCCCCATATTACCCCTTCTGGGCTAAGGCCCACAGCAGTACCCATTTCCCAGCCTGGCCCCTAGGCAGATGGGGGCTTTGAGGAAGGAGACATGGCTACTTTGTTTGGCAGCTTCATTTTTTCACTAGGTCCAGGTGGGTACAAACCATTGTGGGGACTTCTTCCCCATCTCTCCCTCCCTGCCCGGCCCACCAACCTCGTGTTAATCAGAGCAGGAAAAAGGGGAGAGACAGCTAGCCCTCTAGAAGAAGTGCCCAATCCCAAGTGCAGGTGCCAGCCCCCTTCTCAGTGCTCTCTGGGGCAGCCCCAGGCCTTCTGGGCTACACAGGGCAGACACACAATGACACCTACCTCTGGGTGGGGGGCGGGGAGCCAGGATAGCGGGGCTCCTTTACTGCTCCTTTTCTGCCCAGTCCCTTTCCCTTCAGGCTCCCACTCTTGTCTTCCTGATGCCCTCAAGGACCCATACACACATTCCGATTTCCTGGCCCCTTCTCACCCCATTTTTGCCAGATGCTGTGCTAAGCACCTTCCTGCATTCTCTCCTTTCATCCTCATGACCCTGAGGCTCAGAGTGGTGGGTGAGTGGCCTGTGCCCCAAATCAATCATGCAGCTGGAAAATGGGGACACCAGGATTCCCACCCAGATCTTTCCAATGCCAAAGACTGTTTTTCGTCTCTATGCTCTGCTGCCTTCCTTGTCTTAAATATTCCAACTGTCTCCTATTATTGGGGACAATCTATATTGCGATCTTCAGTGGACTTTTCCAACTGAAGAAGCAAATAGTGATCTAGGGATTACTAGTGCAGTGATGCTTCACTGTACTTCACCACAGGGTACATTGTGGGGTCTAGAGGGAGCAGAAAGAACTCTTAAGCAGCTACAGTCTTCATGTGCTTCACTCACTGGACAGACTCTACAGTCCTCAGTCACAGCCTACTTGTTCTTACTTTATTCACAATTTTAATGTGTCCACGTGTGTTCCTGTGCTCAAAGATTAGAAGCACATTTATAGCAGCTAGAGGCCCGATAGCTTGGTAGCAAGGGAAGCAACATCACAGAAAACTTTTAAAGCAGTCATAAGCATTTAAAATGTGGTCCAAGGTCATCTGGCATTAAGGCAAATAGCTTTTCTGACACTGTTACAGCTTCTGAAAACATTGCTGCAGAGGTTTTTGGTGTCTATGAATGATCCTCAGCTATCCAGAAGGATTTATATTATAGTGCAGATGGGCTGAAGACGAGGGTAATGTTTGAGAGTGATTTCCTTCCAGAATGAGTTTTTAAAAAGTTTTAAATTGTAGAGGGGTGTGAGCTTTATATGTTTCTGGAAAACTCATTTAGGTGGTAGAATTCATTTCTTTTTTTTTTTTTTTTTTTGCGGTACGCGGGCCTCACACTGTCATGGCCTCTCCCGTTGCGGAGCACAGGCTCCGGACGCGCAGGCTCAGCGACCATGGCTCACCGGCCCAGCCCCTCCGCGGCATGTGGGATCTTCTCGGACTGGGGCACGAACCCGTGTCCCCTGCATCGGCAGGTGGACTCTCAACCACTGCGCCACCAGGGAAGCCCGGTAGAATTCATTTCTATGATACTAGATAAGAGTGTCAGGGGCTGGAGACCCCAGCGAGGATTCTTGACCATGACTTCTGCCTGCCTTCAATCCAGCCTTAGGCCGCAGACGCATGCTGGGTTTCATCTTGAACCACCATCTCTCTTGTCCCACTGGTAAGAGGCTGTGCACTTGCCCAGGTCAAGGCTCCCTCAGGAATTGGAGGTCCTGTGTAATAGTGGGACAGACTGAGATCTGGAACCGAGCTGATCCAGATTTAAGTCTGCCTCTCAGTAGAGACTGGAGCAGTATTCCTCTGAAGCTGCTCATGAGCCTGTGAATTGGGGCTGTGATGCCCACGGCACAGCCTTGTTGTGAAGGTTAGCTACGTGTGGTAAAGGTTTTGGCACTCAGCAGGTTGCCCAACAATCTGGTGCTCCCCCAGTCTCAGGCTGTGTGGCTGGGGGTCCCTTTCCCCTCCCAGCATGGCCTGGAGCTTGGTTCAGGCCCAGATTCTGCTCCTTAAGCACCGAATTCTGGTATTTGCTCAGATTTATCTCAGATTTTCAGCCTGATCCCCATCTCATAACTGAGATCACCTCCCTCCTCCCCACCAAGGGCCTTTGCATGAGTCCCACACCCCCGGTACTGGGCACCTTGGACAGTGGTGTCTGTCCTGATAGGATCTGAAGTCGCCTCATTTCTTTTTCCTTGGGCCGTGGTGAAAATAACTTGGGTGACAGCCCCCTAGTGCCCCACCCTTGCCTGGGTAAGACCCTCTATCTTAGTTTCCCCATTCTGCCTGTACAAGGTCAGTCCCCTCTCCCCGCCACCTGGGGCTTCACTGTGGCTGACAAAAACGGTGTTACCGCTTGCACCTCCTAGATCACACAACCAGCACCTAGAGGAAGCTTCTTTCAGGCCCGTAAGTATACGTGCACAGGGCTTCCTAGGGAACTCTACCTTTAAGTCCTCCCTCCAGCATTCTGAAGCATTCCACCACGAAGAACATTGTTCTACCTTAAATCTTTGTCCACTTTCAAGTTTCAAATACCCCTAGGAGGTAAAAGGTCTGGAGCAGGACAATGATGAGGATATCAGGCTGAAGGTTTCGAGGTGGCTATGGGGGAGAGGAGCAGGGAGAGGCAGAGGCCAGGTGATGGAGCGGCAGAGGCCAGGTGATGGAGAGGCATGGGAGAGGAAATCAACATTCCCTGCCTCACGGTTTTCACTGGGCCTGACGCTGGTGGGACACAGTGATTGTTTACTCTGGGGAAGGCAGGCCCGGAGGGAGAACAGCCAGCAAGGATGAGAATCTCTGGAGCCCCTTCCCCAATCTCTGGAGAGGGCGTGGAATGAAAGGTGCTCGCGTCTTCCCCAAGCCAAGATGCCAGTGTCCCAGGACTGTACCATATCCCCTTGGCCACTTCCCTAGGCGCCTGCTCGCTGGCAGAGGGAACGGTATGCAGTTAGTGCTGGGTTGGAGGAGGCTGGCAGTGTGTAATCAACAGGGCCCCTCCACCAGGGAGGTGGGGATAGGCCGGGCCAGGCAGGCAGGCAGGGTGAGGGAGCCTAAGGGGGAGCCCTTTCTCTGGGGACTGATTGTTAGGGAATGCCTCAGCTCTGCTCCTGTGGGCATCACACCCATAGGCTCTTTCTAAATCCTGCTCCTGGCTGATTTTCCTTTTAAACTCTGGGACAGCTCTGTCAGCTTGCTTACCACAGGCTGGGTCCCAACACTTCTCACAGATCATTCCCTCCTCCATTACCCTCTCCAGCTCTTTGGCTCTGGCTATTGCTTGTGCTCCTGCGCCTTTCTCAGCAAGTCCAGGGTTCCTCTTACAGCCCTAGCCCTTACTGTCTCCTTAAGTTTGCTTATCGTATGGACTCTCACCCCACGTAAACTTCACAATTCTATACCAACTACTGACAGCGTTCTTTAGGATCTAGTTTGGGCCCTCTTCCAGGAAGACCTCTTGGACCTGGCCAAGGAGATGCTACCATCTTCACACCCTGAACAATTATGATTTTTCTCTGGACGCATCTTTGCCCGCTTTGAGGCATCCTGGCTGCGAGTTCATCTGTCTTGCCTAGGACAGACTGAAAATGCCTGGTAGGGTGGAGGCTGGAGGGCAGGAGTGTTTCACCAGGGACAGTCTGCTTCTGTGATTAGTGCTATGCGAGTACTCCATAAATGGGAAGTTTCTCAGCTGCAGGGCCCAACGGGCTCACGACTTCCAGCCTGGCAGTAAGGAGGCTTGGTGCTCACTGCTGGTGTCAGTCACTGTAGAGCTGGGCCCCAGGCAGTGAGTGGAGGTGGAGAGGGTTAGTCTTAGGGTTCCTAGAATTTTCTTACCCTCTGAGTGGTATAAAAACCAAGGATGGGGTGGTTGGAAGATAAATAGGAAAAGGCCAGGAGGTGGAGGGCAGAGCAAAGGGCTTCATAGGGAGAAGGTGAGGGGAGCATAAGCTGAGATGGGCAGAGAGGCGGGGCTCATGCTCACAGCTCATTTACAAAAATCTTAAGTTTCTGATTCCTTTATTTTCAACCTTGGCTTCCTGGACAATGACCTGGCTATGGAACAAAAGCATTTGCTGTGCTCTTTTTATGAGCTAGGCCTTGTGGGATGGATCACCATTGGCAAAACCCCAGGGCCTGCCCAAATCCTCCCCTTGGGGGCTGGAAGTCTCCAGCCAATTGGCATTCTGGTGCTTAAGGCCACTTTTGGGTGGGTTTGGCAAGGATGGAGTGTCCAGGCCTATGACCCTTTAAGAATTTTACTTTTTAAAAACAGCCACCCAAATGGTGGTGGTGTGGGGAGAGGGTAGTGGAGGACTGTGGTCTCTGGCCATGCGCAGAGTGGGGGCTCTGTGTGAGCTCTCTCCCTGCCTGAGGGACACCTAACTTTATAGCAGCTACATGGGATCCACGGGAGGCCCATCAAGTGCCCTCGCACTGAGGGACAGGGAGGGAAGCAGTGGAAGGGAAGCTGAGCTGCCCTCTAAAGGGTTGCTGTCACTGTGAATAGAGCACCCAGGGGAGCCAGGTCACCTCACGCCAGCAGTGGCTCATCTTCTGCTTCGACCACCCAGACCCCGGGCTCAGCCAGTGGCACCAGCAGCACATCGTCCTCGTCCTCTGGGGACAGGACTGTTGTGTGGGGTCCAGGTGGGGCCCGGGTTGGTCCTGGGGGCCGCAGGCTGGGCAGGAGGCGGCCTCGCAGGGCCTGTACCACTCCAGACAGCAGTGATGGCTCCAGGGGCGCAGCAGGCAGTGGCCCTGGGGCCTCGGGGACAGTGGGGAAGGCTGGAGACGTGCTGGCAGGTGGCAGTGGAGCCTTTACAGGCAGCGGGGGTGCCTGTTCCCCATCCTGCCCACCCACCGCCCCGCCCTCACGGGCTGGACCTGTGCTGCCATCTAAGGTCTCAGGGGGAGCAGCAGCAGGTGTGACCTGGGATCTGGTCTCAGAGGTCCGGGCTGGGGGACTGGTTCGCGGAAGCAGGCCCCAGCGGCGGAGGCGGCGCACTAGGCGGCGCATAGAGCGTCCACGCTGGCGGCGGCGGGTGCCCGAGGAGCCCCCTGGAGTCATGTCCTGGCGCAAGATCTGTAGCAGAGAACGCAGGTTGCCCAGCACGGAGTTCTGCAAGGAGAGGATGAAGACACCAGAGTCAGAGGGGGTGGGGATGGCCAGAAGCCTGAAAGAAGGAAGGGCCCGAAGTGGGAGGTGGTCCGGCTGGGGAGGTGACTTACGTCATTCGGGTTCTCTGTAGGGAAGTCCTCTACAGGTGGGATGGCGCCCTGGGCAATGAGCTGCCCATAGGAGGGAGGCGCCTGCTGTTGCACAATCTCTGCCTCTGTCCGGGAGAGGGGGGCGAAGATGCTGGAAGGGACGAGGACGGCTCGGTCACGGGTGCTGCTCACCAGAGCCACCTGCCCCAGCCTGGACAGGCCTCTTTCCTCCGCACCCAGGCCGGGGCACCCGGAGCTAGGCCACGGCTTTCCAAAGTCATCTGACATCCCCCTCCTTCCTTGAGATGGCTTTCAGGATCTAGACCTGTCCCCCACTCAGAGGAGCATGCCTGCCAAGCTAGACAACCCTAGGAGCCAACGCAGACGCTGGTCACCAGAACCTGTCCCCAGCGTGGGCGCCCTCTGGTCTTCTGTGGCTGCACAGGCCCTGTCCGGCCCTCAGTCCCCATGCCTCTACCGCCAGCTGCATTTCCACTGACCTGTACTCCTGGGTACGAATGGCATAGAGCTTGCAGGTGCAGCCCAGGGCAATGACCAGCAGCAAGCCGCACACGAGGCTGCCAATGACCGCGGCGGTAATGACCTTGCGGGGCAGGGCATACGAGCAGTCCCACTCGTCGCTGCCATCGGCGCAGTCTGGCTGCCCGTCGCACACCCATGTCTCGTACACGCACTTCTCGTCCCGGCACCGGAAGTTGCCAGGCTGGCAGTGCCGACAGCGTCTCTCGTCTGCTCCATCAGCACAGAAGGTCTGGTAGTTGCAGCGGTCAGCAGGCAGGTAGCAGGCTGTGGCACCGGGGGTGCCAGAGGCCCCACAGGGGTAGTGTCCAGGTGGGCAGCTGGGGCAGTTCTCCTCGTCCGTGCCGTCGGCGCAGTCCCATGAGCCATCGCAGCGCTGTGCCTCGCTGTAGCAGCGCTCGCCTAGGCCCTCGCTAGCCCCCAAGCCAGAGCCTAAGCCGCAGGGTCGGTCCCAAGGCAAGCAGTAACCCCGCACGTGGTAGGTGGCATTGAAGCCCCGACCGCTGCTCCAAGCGACTGTGTGGTAGTCCACGGTGGCCTGGCCGGACAGTGTCTCCACGGTGACAGCCTTGCCATTGCTGAAGTGGGTGAGGCTGCGCAGTAGCCGGAGGGTCTCGGGGGGCCCGGCGCCATCATACACATGCACTGCATCTCCATAGCCCAGGTCCAGGGCTGTAAAGCGCACTGCCAGGCGCCGGCCATCATGGGGGTCCAACAGCCAGAGGCAGGACTGGGGGTGGGAGACTGAGGCCAGGTGTGAGTATCCGAGGGAGGAGAAGACCCCATAGAAGTCTTCCAAGGTGTGATTGCAGGGTGGGGTGGGGACAGGGGCCGGGGTCAGGTTGGGGAAGGGGTCTGAATTGCAACCTGCCTCGTCAGAGCCATCGCCACAGGCATCGACCCCGTCACAGCGCTGGACCAAGGGCACACAGCGGTGGTTCAGGCACTGGAACTCTTCCTGCAGGCACATCAGCCAATCTGCAGAGGCACCATGGAGAGGGGCTGTGAAGCACTGGAGCTGCCAGGATCCTCCCCTCCTCCCTCAGGCTTCCACTGCCAGTTCTAGTAGCACTACAGACAGCCCTGTCCAGCCCACCTTGGCTGTAGGAGAGCAGGAAGCCCTGGCCCATGGGTGCTCTGGCCCCAGCATAGCTGTAGGTGATGGTGACGTTGCCTCCAGGCAGCTGCAGAGGGCTGGCAGGTGCCTCACACAGGGAGATCTGTGGCTGGATGGGGGAGCGCAGGATTAAGTGCTCTGAGCCACAGGCCAGACGCAGTTTTTGGAACCTACAGGGGTGAAGGAGAGCAGGACGTAAGATATTCTTGACCACTGCTGGCTTCTTCCTCCCCCAGTGTTGTCAGGCCCGTTCTACTCCAAGAAGCACGAACACCTGCTTATCCACAATCCAAATAGCCAAATGAAAATGGAGTTAGCCAAATTCCTTTGTAATCAAGGCAACAGCCCTAACAGAGGCCTATGGCACCATGAGACCATGAGTACATCCTAGAGCCTTTTGGAAAAACTGCCTTGTGTCCTGGACTGAGTTAGGACAGATTCAGTGCTTTCCTGTTGTTGTAGCACTGTCACCCGAGTCTGGTGCTAGCAGTAACCGGCAATTACCATACAGCTTAATTAACCAGAACTCACCATCCCCTCCCAGTGCCCAGTGGTGAGACCTGAGATCACCATGGCATTCTGATCCCTCTGCCCCAGCAACCTCTCCCCAGATTGCCCTCTCCCTTCACCTACCCTTTTCTGGGTAAATTCATGGGAAGTGAGCTGTAGGAAGCAAATAGCCAGGTGCTCAACATGGGCCCCAACCCTACGGCCCACGGTTGGAGGAGCCCAGGGAGACCTGGACTGTTTAAAAGATCTGGGGAGAGACTTCACTGGTGGTCCAGTGAGTAAGACTCTGCGCTCCCAATGCAGGGGGCGTGGGTTCAATCCCTGGTCGGGGAACTAGATCCCACATGCCCCAACGAAGAAGTCTGCGTGCCGCAACTAAAGATCCCTCATGCCCCAACGAAGATCCCATGTGCCACAACTAAGACCCAGTGCAGCCAAAATTAAATAAATAAATAAAAATAAAATAAAATAAAAAAAACGATCTGGGGAGGCTGAGGAAGGTTCTAAGCTGATGAAGGAATAGCTTTGAACCCCAGGCAAGGACGTGCAATGGATTGAAGGACTCCTCCAAGCAGCCGTATCAGAAAGAACTGTTTCTAGAGGAAAGGACTGTTTCTGTTGTCCTTCAGAGATGACAAGACCCAAGCTAGATGTCCACTCCAGGCAGTTCCAATTCACCATGGAACAAGCCAGGTTTTTAGGGAAGACTAGGCCAAATCTAATTCTCCTCTTCCCCCTGTTGACAGGGATGGAAGTTCCATGGAGAAGATCCCTGAAGTCTTTTCCATGGTAGAGGAGGGGGGGTGGGGGAAAGGAATAGGGTCTTGCTCTGCTTCTCACCTGACCGTTACCGTCTGCTCCTTGCTGCCCAGGATGAGCCAGGTACAGTTGGCAGGGGAGCTGCGGCTGTCCCGGCCCACGGGCCTCTGTAAGGTGCCCTGCACTTCCAAGAGCACTGCCGGGGGATCCTCACAGGCTGGAGAGACAGAGGAAGGTAGGGACATCGGTTGAGAGCCTCTTGCCATGCCACGCCTCCTCCAAGGGCCTGGGTTTTTCAAGAAGGAGCACAGAAACTCCCCTGCCCCAGCGACACACACTCTAAAGGCATAGTCTTCAGCAGGCCCCTGTCTCTCCACACTCATCATAGTTCCACCTTGAGTATCAACACCACAAACAATATGAGGTCTGCTTTGTGCCAGCCACTGGGCCAGGAGGAACCGGAAATACTGTTTCTATCCTCAGGGAGACTACATCCGATCAAGGATGGATATTTGGGGAAAAAGTACATAACTACTGGCTGAGGGCTTATGCTAGGTCTCAGTTTCCCCATCTGTAAAATAAAGGGTGGATGACCTCCACTCTAAAACTACGGTAGGCACTAGAGGAACTCAAGGAAGAGAGAGTCTTTCTCTTGAGTCCTCCCTCATTACCAAGCCCATGGGACCCCTCTACTCACCAGGGGCATCCTCTACTCACCAGGATTTGGGAAAATGATTCTGTCTGGGTGGGCCACAGCGCCTCCTAGAGGAAGAGCGAGAAAGGGCAAGAGTCACGCTTCGGAGTTTTCTTCACCTGAGCGACTCAAGTAGGAAAGGGAGCCATCTGCGGCTTCCGGGTAGTTTACAGGAAGGGGTGGTGGAGCAGAGGAAGGCAGCGGTGTGTGACCTCGAAGGAAGGTCCGGCAGCACGGCCTATGGGGTGGGTACGGTGATCTACGGAAGCCAGAGGGAGGATGCGGGCTGAGGAGAGCGGCTAGAGAGTTCCCGGGGATTGGGGCAGGCAGTGCCGGGCACGGGCGGGCAGGGTAAAGTGAGGGGCCACGTAGGAGGAAGGGAACTAGAGCCCCTGGGCCCGGTGACAGCACTGGGAGCGGGTTGCCGGGCGAGTAGTCTCGTTTTCGGTTTCTTACCCAAAAGGAGGAGAAGGATGGCCGGCAGCATCGTGAGCCGTCCGGAGGTGCAAGAAGAGTCCCGGAGCTTCGGTGGTCTACCCGGTGGGGAGGCGGCGCCGCTCCGGGCGTCCTGGCCTCCCAGTGCCGCCTCCCCGAGGGGCCTCCATGGCCCGGGCTCCTCGACCGGTGCTCTGGAGGCCAGGGCTGGGGGCGGGTGGGGGACGGAGGCGGCCCGAGCGCAGGGGCGGTGCCTCTCGCCAACTTCGGAGTTGTTTTTCCAGGCCGCCGCCTCGCTCTCTCCCGAGGCCGGGGCCCGAAGCCCCGGAAATCGGCTGGAAGACCGGCTCTGGGGCGCGCCCTCGCCTAGAGCCGGCCCGCAGGCCGCGAGCGCCCCAGTCCAGGCCTGGCCGCCACCTGCTGGGGCTTGAGGCCACTTCCTCTTCGGGCCAAACTTTACCGACTGTCAGCCCCCAGGGCCGGCCCGGGCGATGCTCAACTTCTCCAGCGCGTCCAGCCCGCGGAACGCGGCAGGGGAGCGGGGGAGGGGGACAGGCGGCTCGGCACAGCGCCCAGTCCCTCGCCCAGAGTGTACCCCCGCCAGCCCAGGGGTTGGAGGAGCCCGGGCGGAGGAGGGGGCGGGTGACGAGCCTGGCCCCACCCCTGCCAATCAACGCGCTCTCCGCCCACCCGCCCGTCTTAACCCCTTTCCGGTCGTGCAGCGTCCTGTCACTTGGGCTTTGGAGGCGCTCAGCTTCCACGTTTAACTCTGCTTTGTTTAGTCCTTTCCGTGTAACGTTAGTTACAGGACACGTCTGTCAAAGGGCAGCTGCTTATTCCGGAACTGTCATGTCTTTCCTTTGAATCCTTAAGCTCTCAGTACTTTTCTGGTCCCAGTGTCTGGGATGCGGTAGCACTTTTCTTGATGAGCCTCTATTATAGCAATTACCACACGGTGTTGTAACTATTTGTTTACGCTTTCCCGCCCCTGCCCCTCCCCTGCTGTGGAAACTGAAACTTCCTGTAGGCTGGGGCCTAGACTGTTTACCTTTGTACCCACAAGGCTTCTCTCCTGCTGAGACACAGTAATTCAATAAAGGAATAAATGTGCCTTCCCTTCTTGCTGGCTATGTGACGTTGAGAAAATTGTTTAACCTCTCTGTGCTTCTCAGTTGTAAAATGGGGTTAATAATGTACAATTCCCTCTTAAGGTTATTGTCAACATTTAGGGAGATAATACAAGTTGAACATCTAGGGAGTGTTTCGTACCTGCTAGCAATTATTATTATTAGTCACAAGAGATATTTCTAATTTATGTGGGCTTGGGGTTGCAGATTTCTTGTGGCACTTATAGGTTATAATAGTAAACAGTAACAATAGCAAATAGTTTTTGAGCTTTTTTTTCACATTTCAGGCACAGATCTAAGCACTTTTCAAGTATTTGCTCTTTTAATCCTCTCCACAGTCTTGTGAGGTGGTTATTATTGTTACTCCCATGTTACAGGTAAGGAAACTCTGGTACAGAGGGATTTAGAGTTGCCCAAGATCATGGATCTAGTAAATGCTGAAACAAGGGTTTGAACCTAGGCGATCTGGCTTTGGACAGAGTGTACATTCAGAACCTTACTACTCTCTCCTCTCTACAAATGGTACAAACAGTTTTCTGTTCATGACATTTGTTGTTGACATCAGTTTTGATGTGTTCAAAGCTGAGACCTCAGCAGGGCCTGAAGCCATAGACTTGGCCATGAAAAGTCCTTCTGCCACTTGGATCTTGGTCCCATGCCAAGGGAACTTGGTTCCTTGGTCTCTCTCTGTTCCCTCCTATAGCCCTTGGGATTAATGAGGGGTGAAATAGAACCCTAAATGTGGGAGGCGGATGTTGAATAAAGGGAAGCAGGTCAGAGAGGTTGGGGAAATTAAAAATACTTAAGTCCTGAAAGCGCTCATGGAAGTTTTAGTTGAGTGCAGGCTGTGTTCTCTATGCTGGGTACTTAGCAGATGCCTGGAACTTGTAAGATTTCACTTTAACTTCAAGGAGCTTACAGAATAGTTGGGAAGAGAGGTCAGATACATAAATTAAAAAGGTCAGCCATGGGGAGTACTTGGGAGTGGGCATGTGGGGAGTTTAGAAATGAATTTAGAAATAAAACAGGAAAAGTGGTGGTGAGATGGGAAGAGTTGTAAGGGGTAGGAGGAGGAGGAAGAGCCCATGGCCTGGAATGCTGAATAAACTAAGATTTGAAAAAAAAAAAAAAATCCAGATCTAGGTTGGGGACTTGCCTGGTGGCGCAGTGGTTAAGAATCCGTCTCCCAATGCGGGGGACATGGGTTCGAGCCCGGGTCCGGGAAGATCCCACATGCCGCGGAGCAACTAAGCCCATATGCCACAACTACTGAGCCTGCGCTCTAGAACCCTTGAGCCACAACTACTGACCCCACGTTCCACAACTACTGAAGCCCACGAGCCGAGAGCCTGTGCTCAGCAACAAGAGAAGCCACCACAATGAGAAGCCTGCGCACCGCAACGAAGAGTAGCTCCTGCTCGCCGCAACTAGAGAAAGCCCGCGCGCAGCAATGAAGACCCAACACAGGCAAAAAAAAGAGTGAATTTGAGCCAAAAGAAAATAGGAAGAAGTGAAAGAGAACCTATAATTAGTGTAAGCTTTAATTCGTTTCGTGATTTTTTTATTTTATTTTATTTTTTATTTTTATTTTTTAATGAAGTGAAGGTAGAGGTCTTTAGTTAAGAGTGAGGCAGGAAGTGACAGCAGAGGGTTCTTTTTTTTTTTTTTTTTTGCGATACGCGGGCCTCTCACCGCTGTGGCCTCTCCCGTTGCGGAGCACAGGCTCCGGACGTGCAGGCTCAGCGGCCATGGCTCACGGGCCCAGCCGCTCCGCGGCATATGGGATCTTCCCGGACCGGGGCACGAACCCGTGTCCCCTGCATCGGCCGGCAGGCTCTCAACCACTGCGCCACCAGGGAAGCCCGGGTTCTTCTTCTTTTTTTTTTTTTTTAAAGAAGATGTTGGGGGTGGGAGTTTATTAATTAATTTATTTATTTTTGCTGTGTTGGGTCTTCGTTTCTGTGCGAGGGCTTTCTCTAGTTGTGGCAAGCGGGGGCCACTCTTCATCGCGGTGCGCGGACCTCTCACTATCGCGGTCTCTCTTGTTGCGGAGCACACGCTCCGGACGCGCAGGCTCAGTAGTTGTGGCTCACGGGCCTAGTTGCTCCGCGGCATGTGGGATCCTCCCAGACCAGGGCTCGAACCCGTGTCTCCTGCATTAGCAGGCAGACTCTCAACCACTGCGCCACCAGGGAAGCCCCCGTTTAGTGATTTTAAGTGTCCAAGCCCATATATATCACAATGTAGACCAAGTACATTTAGAAATGGGTCTGTGGAGATGTTCTTGGGACTCTGAGAGATTGTGAAAAATAGTGGAAGTACTGGAAAATTGGCAGATATTTGGTTTTCAAACTGCCAGTATCTTTTTTAAAAATATTTATTTATTTACTTACTTATTTTTGGCTGCGTTGGGTCTTTGTTGCGGCGAGCAGGGGCTACTCTTCGTTGCGGTGCACAGGCTTCTCATTGCGGTGGCTTCTCTTTTGGAGCACGGGTTCTAGGTGCACGGGCTTCAGTAGTTGTGGCACGTGGGCTCAGTAGTTGTGGCTCACGGGCTTCAGAATGCAGGCTCAGTAGTTGTGGCTCACAGGCTTAGTTGCTCCGCAGCATGTGGGATCTTCCCAGACCAAGGCTCGAACCCATGTCCCCTGCATTGGGAGACGATTCTTAACCACCGCGCCACCAGGGAAGTCCCACCAGTATCTAACTTTGATAGAGTACTCACCATATGTTTGGCACTCTTCTCAGCACTGCACATATATTATCTCATTTAATGCTCACCACACCTCCAGGAAGTAGGTGTTATTTTTGTCCTCATTTTATAATTGAGGAAACTGAGTCACAGATAGGTTAGATAACTTGCTCAAGATCAAGCTACTAGCATGTGCAGCAGCCAAGGTGCTCTAGTCTGAATGTTTGTGTCCCTCCTCCCACCCTCAATTCATCTCTTGATTTCCTCCTAACCTCCAAAGATGATAGTATTAGGAAGTGGGCCTTTGGGAGATGCTTCGGTCATGAGGTGGAGCCCTCAGAATGGGACTAGTAAAAAAGGCTCTAGAGAGATCCTTAGCCCTTTCCATCATGTGAGGACATAGAAAACACTGGCTGTGAACCAGGAAGAGGGTCCTCACCAGAAGGTGACTATGCTGGCACCTTGATCTTGGGCTTCCCAGCCTCCAGAACTGTGAGCGATAAATTTCCCTTGTTTATAAGCTACCCAATTGGTTGTATTTTGTTACAGTGGCCTGAATGGACTAAGATGGAAACTTGGTACTGAGAAGTTGGGGTGCTGTTGTTACAAATACATAAGAATGTGAAAGCAGCTTTAGAACCGGGTGATGGGCAGAGGCTGGAAGACTGGAGGTGCATGCTAGAGAAAGCCTACATTGCTGTGAATGGACTGTTAAGGCTGGTTCTTATGAGGGCTCAGAAGAAGAGAGCTACAGAGAGAGACTCAATCTCTCAGAGAATACCTAAGTGAACATGTTGGTGGAAATATGGATGGTAAATGTTATTCTGATGAGTTCTCAGAAGGAGATGAGGAAGACATTGTTGGAAACTGGAGGAAAGGCGATCTTTGTTATAAAAGGGGCAAAGCACTTGGTTGAATTGTGTTCATGTCCTAGTGTTCCGTGGAAGGTAGAACTTGTGAGGAATGAAATTGGATATTTGGCTGAGGAAATTTCTAAGCAAAGTGTTGAAGAAGCAGCCTGGTTTCTCTCGGCCATGAGCCATGGCCGCTGAGCCTGCGCGTCCGGAGTCTGTGCTCCGCAACGGGAGAGGCCACAACAGTGAGAGGCCCGCGTACCGCAAAAAAAAAAAAAAAAGGTGGAATTGTTCATCAAAAAGGACACAGAACTTAAAAATTTGGAAAATTCTTATCACTCTCTAACATACTATATTTTACTCATTTATCATGTTTATTCCCTGCACCACACACAAAAATATAAGTTCCATAGGGGCAAGGATCTATTCTTTTACTGGTGAATCCCCAGTGCCAAAAGCAATGTCTGGCATAAAGTAGACAATAAATAACTATTAGTTGAATGAATGAATGAATGAATGAATCAGTGACTGCCAATCATAGGCATCACGTGGCATCACGTGGATTATGTCTTTTAATCCACTCAACTACCCTTTGAATTATTAGCCCATTTTAAAGATGAGGAAATTGAAGCTCTGGGAGGATACACAGCTTGCTGAAGGTCACCCTACCAATAAGTCATAAAGGCTGGATCCAAACCCAGACTGTGTAACTCCAGAGTCCTTGTCCTAACCACTGTGTGGTACTGCTTCTCTGGGAAGCTACATTTTAAAAGACTGACAAAATGATTTAATCCAGAGGAGGGTGATAGGAATAGTGAGGGGTCTCTAAGCTGCTCTGTATGAAAGCTGTTTATGGAACAAGAAAGGCTTTTCACCTAAAAAAAGTTTAACTGTAGTGAGCGTTTGTATATGTGAAAACTAGATCCAAATATTTGAAGAGCTGTAGCGTGGAACAAGAATTTGTTTATTCTGTACAGTCTGAAGGGCAGAAGCTGGAATTAACGGAACAAATAAAGACAGTCCCTGCTCAGGGTACAGGAGCGGAAGGCACAGTTAGGGTTGATGCAGAGGGATACCAGTCCTGGGCTTTCAGGGCTCCTTGAGAACTCTGTGACTTGTGGATTGTAGGATGGCAGAACTTCCGGGAAGACAAGAGCAAAGGAGCTTCTCAAAGCAACTTGTGTTAGATGCTAATACAAGGCCAAAGAAAGTGAAAGCAGAGAGGAGGCCTGGGGTGGGAAGAAAGGGGTCACGAGGGCCTTTTAGGGAGAAGTTTCAGTAAATGCCTGGTTGGGATGCAGACATAGAGGTTGGGTTAAAAAGAAATGACTGGGGAAGGAATACAGACAGCTTTTGGAAAACCTTGGCTTGAGAGAAAAGGGGAAAATGAGAAAAATCATTTAAGACTGCAGCAGAATCCAGGAGAGCTTTTCAAGATGGGGAAACCTGTGTGTTTGAAAGGAATGGGGATTGAAGACTCTACCATATGTCGACGGGAGTAAGTTCCCTTGTGCTTTGGAAAGAATGAGATGCCTGGTCAGGGACACCCCTTGGAGGTTTGAGAGCCACCTCAATCATGTCCATTTTGGGGGCCTCTGGCGTATTAAAAAATTAAATACTAAGACTGTTTTGAAAATATTTGGTGTATTTTATTTATTATTTATTTATCTTAAAAATATTTATTTGTTTATTTTGGCTGCACCAGGTCTTAGCTGTGGTATGCAGGCTCATAGTTGCGGTACTGCAGGCGTGCACGCGGGATTCCCCGACCAGGGATCCAACCTGGGCACCCTGCCTTGGGAGTGCAGAGTCTTATCCACTGGACCACCAAGGAAGTCCCAATTTGGTGTATTTTTAAAAATTAATTAATTGTTTATTTATCTTTTTATTTTTAGCTGCATTGGGTCTTCGTGGCTGAGAACAGGCTTTTTCTAGTTGCGGCAAGCGGGGGGGGGGGTTTACTCTTCTCGTTGAGATGTGCGGGCTTCTCACTGCAGTGGCTTCTCTTGTTGCAGAGCACAGGCTCTCTCAGCGCTCAGGCTCAGTAGTTGTGGCACACAGGGTTAGTTGCTCCGTGGCATATGGGATCTTCCTGGACCAGGGCTCGAACCCGTGTCCCCTGCATTGGCGGGTGGGTTCTTAACCACTGCGCTACCAGGGAAGTCTCCCAACTTGGTGTGTTTTAAATGTTTATATTTAACAAAGGAAAACTTTTAGCATAAATAGGCAATAATATAGTGATATTCACAAAACACCTACAGGCATTTTTATGAACTACAAAATTTAAGAATTTTATAAATGTAAGACTAGGATTAAAGGAGTCTCCCGGCCACAGGGTGCAGATGACTTTAGGAGGATGCGTGCAAGTGAGAGGCCCCCAGCACGACCTACAAAGGCCTCAGAGAAGTGGCACAGAAATGTCCCATTCTTAGATACAGGAGTCGCAGAGGCCCGCTTGCCTTGGCCAGAGGGAGTTCTGTTCTAGCATTCTGAGGTCCAGGAGTGCAGACCCACCTGGACAAGCCCAGGGGACAGGCATCCTGGAGGGATCAGTGTCTGAGGCGTCCACCGGAGGGCAGTGTGGCAACTCAGAGGACAGGACTCCAGTGCCCCCTTTACTTCCGCCCGCGGACCCTCTGTCCTGCACCCCTTCCACTCCCTCTTCCTTCCTGGAGTTATTCCAGGACTGTTCACCAACCCCCAGCACAGGCACAGACGACGGAAACTGACTTTTCCCTCTCTGCAGCTGGAAGACTAAGGCTTGTCATCCTGTCGCGCCCATAGTCCCACCCCTTTAAGTACAGGTGTCCTGGGTGGAAGCGTGGAAAGTGGAAAGGGGGAAGGGACAGGCCGGTGGTGTCCTTGGCCCTGAGCTTTGCTGGCTTTGCCCCCACCTCTCGGTTCTCCGGGCTTGGCTTGCAGTGCCAACACCGAGCACGAGGGGGCGCTACCACCCTGCAAACCCTCCCCAGCGGTCTCTGCTGCAGAAGGGGCTGCGCCCAGACAGAGAGGATGGGGTGGGCGTTGCTCTGGGCCCCTTCTCCAGCTTGCCTCCACCCAGAACTTATGTGCAGTTTTGTGCAGGCATGGGGTGGGGGTGGGGGACCTCTGGAGCACAGGCCAGGAGAGTGGAGGAGAGACTCTGGGGACACCTGGCATGGAGCTTAGAGGAGTGAAGGGAGAGAGACCTTCCTGCTGGGTGCTCCAGGGTCCAGGTGCACGCTGTCCTGGGAGTGCAGCCTGGAGGATTGGTATTTCCAGAAGAGGTAGGCCAACACAACCCAATACCAACCATTCCCTGATTAAGGGCAGGCTCTGGGATAGAGCTGGCACATAAGGAGGAGGTCTGTAGGGACAAAGCCATTGTTCTGGAGTTGTGAACCTCTTCCCTTGATATATTTTCTTTCTTCTTTGAACCTTTTAAAGATTGAGGTGAAATAGACAGTAAAATTCAAAAAATGTACTAAACTTAAGTGTACAGCTCAGTGATTTTTTTAACCTATAAATTTACTATGTATACACATATTTATTACATGTGTATAGAATACTTCTGTATTCACAACTACAGCTGTTAACATATGTATATCACAGCTCTCACTGGCAATTCAAGTCAGTAAACATTTATTAAGGGGCTCCTGTGTGTCTAGCACCATCCTACTCTTTTGTAAGGGAGTGAGGACAGAACGTCCGGCTGGTGGCTGTGATGGGGTCAGAGGTATTATGAATCATAGTCATTCTTCGACAGAACTATACCACCTGTGCCTTGGAGGGCAACGGCAGCCTGTGTGATCTACCTGCAGTGCCCATATTTTTGGAATCCAAAATGGGAGCAATTGTCTGCTGTGTCTGTATATACAAACTCATGGAACCTCAGAAAGATATCATTGGATCCAGGATGTTGGGTCAGGGCCGCCTCGCTCCTAGCACAGAACCAGGCACAGAGTGGCCAAGGAGAGCGTTTTCGGGAATTGATCTTGTTCTCTGGCCTGGTGCTACATGTCTCTGGAAGCTGGGCAAAGGGTGAAGTCTTTGACCACAGGCTGGATCAAAATGAGCTGGAGCCTGTCATGTGTGTGTGAATCCGCTGGGCCCTTCGGAGGCACCCATCTTTCGCCCGCTTTGTGGTCAGCCTGGCCTTGCCCCACCCAGACCCCATCCTGCCCCAAATCGGGGAAGTGCCCCTAGCGGGAAATCAAGTGAGTGGGCAGGATGTGACCCATGGTGAGGCAGCTCCCAGACCTGGCCCAGTCCCTGAGTCAATGAGCTACTTCAGGCTCTCTGAGGAAGTGCTTCCTCCGAGTCACTACAATGTGGACACCTCTCCTTTCCCCTCTACTGCCCCTCCCTATCCAGGTGTGGGTCTTTGGGTGCAGGAAACTGGTCTCCTCCTCCTCTAAGCCACGAAGGCCCATTGGAGGAATAAGGGACCCTGCGGAGACCTGGTCTCAGCCTGGAGGCAGGGAAAGCTGCTCCCTTGGGGTGTGGTGATGGCCCTGGCCTGGGGTGCCCGATCGATCCTGTCGTGGAACCCCGGGCTCCAGGCCTGCTGAGGGACAGGGGAGGACAGAGGGGGCTGGGCCTGGCTGGGGAAGGCTGGCCTGGAAGGCACCCAGCCGCGGCCCTGGGCCAGGGTGGAAAGTATGTGTGTGAGCTCATTTGGAAGGTGGCTTCTGGCCAGTCAGGCCTGCCTCCTTTCCAGGCCTTGGCTGCCCAGCCCCCTTGAAGAAGGCTGCCTCTGGGTCTCCCCAGTCTCCCAAGACTGTCTGAGTGAGGAAGGCAGAGACCCACAGGCTAGGTGGCTGACGGGAGTTGCTCTCCTAAAGGAGGTGAATTCAGATTTGGGGCGGTGGGTTGGATGGGGGTACAGGGACTGCCGAACAATGGAGCAACCTCACCTGGGGTCTCCCGGGGCCTTAAGGAATGGGAACTGCCCTGAAAGCCTCCCCCTCCTGCCAGGCCCCTGTCTCAGACATTCATCACCTGCATCCCTCCCCCAGCTGCTGCCTTTGTCCCATTCAATTCCTTGGGCTTCTGAGTCCTATGCCTCCTCCATCCCCTCAGAATACCTGTTCCTGCCCCCAAAAAGGAAGGTGACTCCTGGTCAATCGGACTCCTGAGGAAGAGCCCTTCTCCCCTGTGCTCCTGCGACAGAGCACAGCAGGCAAGCACACACATGCTGACAGATTCCACAGAACACACACTACCATGCAGACACCCAGCTACATGGAGTCCACAATGGAAGAGACACCCAAGAGACATGGTCAGAATCTACCCGTACAGGAAAAAAAGTCAGACAGACCTGGGTTTTAATTTTGGACTACCGAGCTGTGAGCTTGAGCAAGTCTTATCTGGGCCTCAGTTTCTGCATCTGTAAAATGGGGCAATGTTTGTGGTTTCCCACCACCTCCCCTTAGCTGGAAAGAGAAGTGGGAATACAGAGGGTAAACAAAGGACTGGGAAGGCTGTCAGACTGTGGGGAGATGGGGCCTGGGAGAAGGACAGGGAAGGACCAGTAGAGCTGGCCAGATTGTATGTGGGGGTCACTCTGCTCAGTCCCCTCTCCTCTAGAGAGTCCAGCTCCTCTTAGATCTTGCCCTCCCTTCCCATCCCGTGGACCCAGCACCTGGCTGGCAGCCTTGCAGGCATGGGCCCAGCTGGTGGCAGGAGCCCCGAGAAGGGAGTCGATGTCAGGGGTGTCCATGGCCCCCCAAACGTGTGGGGTGCAGTGATGGGCAGAGTACAGTCCAATCTCCTGAGAGCCCGCTTCCCTGGGTTCTGCCCAAACCTCCTTGCAGATTCCCCTTGGCTCCCTCCTGGCTGCTCTAACTCACATGTGCTGCTTTCGAATAAAGGAACTTGGAACCATAGAAACTGGGTCAGGCCCAATGGACAAAGCAGGGTAGGGCCAGTGAAAGCAATATTTGCAGGTCTCCCGGGGCCTTCTGCTCTCCCCTCACCCAGCCTGACCTGGTGGTTCACTCAGCTGGGTCCCCGGGGCAGCCTCACTGGGCTGGATCCCTCAGACCCAAGGCACGTCAGAAGCACGGGACCTTGCAGCCTTCACCCTGCAATTCTCCCAGCTTGGGAAGCCTCTTCCACCTCTTCCCCCTTTGTCTCTGGTCCTCCATTCCCATCTCTCCCCCTTGGCTTCAGAGAGAATCTTGTGATTCCAGAATCAGGGCCAAACAATTTCCTCGTGATGGGGAAACCACACTCCAGACGCCAGAGCCCTAGGCTCCCTCTCCTCTTCCCTCTGGCAGTCCCCCCTCCCCACGCTCCTCCACTGGCTCCAGCTGTGTTTTGCAGAACTCCCACTGGATAACATCTGTAATTGCCTCCAGATGTGGGCCACAAAAACACAAAAGGGCCATGAGCTCATCTCTGAGCTCCTTGCCACACGATCGGGCCCTACCACCCCCAGATGCCCCTGACTTCTCAGGGTCCCCATCCCCTCCGGTGAGGGTGGCGGGGAGGTGGTGTACAACTCCACAGAGACACACAGGCCCTGCCAAACAGCTGTTGGGCAGGAGAGGCGCAGGAGGCCAGGCATAAGGTCAGGGTTCCTGGCTGGCAGGAAGGGGGGTACCCCTTCTGCCAAAGCAATCACACCAGCCAGCCCTGACTAGCAGCTGCATCAAACGCCTGGCCTAGGCGGGGCCAGGCCTCTTGGAGGCAGGCCGTGGAGGGGGCCTGGGCTGGAGCCGGGAGGGAGCGAGGGCCGGGCTGAGGCAGGAAGGGAAGGAGGGGAGAAAGAGGGCTGCTCCCTTCAGCTGAGCTGACTCAGCAACTGAGCGATTGCTCCCTCCAGGCTGGTTTGGAGGAAGGGTGGGTCGACAGCCTGGGAACCCTGTCTGGGGCAGCAGTTTCTAAGGAAAGAGGACACAAAGCCCTGTCATTCTGCCCTTCCAACCCGACCATCCTGCCTCTCCTGGGCAACTGGGGTGAGATCTCCGTTTTGCCAGAGATAGGCTGCTCCTAACTGGCCACAGGGCAACCTCTTTCTTTCCCCTCTGTTCCTTCTGCCCGTGCAGGGGAGCCCCAGGCCTGGGAGAGGCCGAGATCCTGAGGGCTGGGTAGAAGGACCTGTCCCCCACTTCCCCCCCAAGCCCAAGGCTGACTGTGATGGGGGAATCCCCCAGCAGCCGTGTGAGGCCTGAGCAAACGGAGGGTCTGCGGCTGGATCACACGACAGGGTAACACAATTTAGGAAGATTTTCCGAGTGGCTTCAGCTTGGCCACTTCCTCTTGCTTTACAGTCCTGGGCCTCAAAGGTAGCCTCTTAGGCCAGGTTGGGAGAGGGGAGCTGGCTGGGCTCTGCGGACAACTCGCCGGCCCCCGTGGAGTATGCCCTCCTCCCCATCTCTGGGCCCTGGATCCCTTTCGCCCACGGAGAATAAACATATTCCGTTATGTATGAAAAATACCAAAACCCCACCTCACGGAAAACACAGCACAGCCCTCCTGCTTCCCATTCCCCTCACAGCCACGTCCCAGGCACACAAACTGCAGCCACACGAAGAACGTGAAACACCGTTTATTCTTTGTGGAAAGGTTGAACAAGGTCGAAAATGTCCTTAGAGGGCACTGACCCAGCCCCGCCCTGCAGGTTCCTGGGGTCGGACGCCTCTGCCCCACCCCCACCCCTCCCCATGCCTTGTTAACAAAAAGGAACGATTTGAAGGGAATTCATATATAATAATTATAATAAAAATATACATTAAACAAAACAAAAAACCCAAACAAGACAACTTTAGCCGAACTACCAGCACCGTTCCCCGCACTCCTCCCGCCCGACATCCCTCTCCGCTCACCGCCCCCACGTGGGCTCTCACTCTCCCAGGTCTCCGGGTACCAGGACCACCTTTGGCGGCCCAAGGAGACCTCAAATGGGTGGGCCGGGTGGGGAGGGGAGGGCAGGACACCTGTAGGAAGGGCTGGGGGGGCGTCGGGAAGCGAGGGGCTAACCTGACAAAAGGCCCAGGCGCCCGCCCCTTCCCGGAGGCTGGCGGAGGCAGGCTGATCCTCAGCTCCCTAGCTAGGTGGCTGCTCTCATCAAGGTCCCCGGTCGCCAGTCCCCCATGCGTGCCCTCTCTGCTCCTTTTTCTGGCTCCCTGCCTTCCCCTCCGTGCGGTCTGATTGAAGCCAGGGCACCAAATGGGAGCAGGTGTGCCTTTCTCGGGCCCTTCCTGAGAGCTCCAATAAAACGTGCCCTCCCCCGGCTACCACAGCCCGCCCTGTGGCATCCCTGCCGGCCTGGCCTGCCCGGCCCCCCCACCCCATCTACTCCTGCTGCAACTCCCTGGTTTGCCTTTTGGTCCCGTCCTGTCCTCTCTGACTGCTCTGCCCCTGGGTCCCTACCCCAGCTGCCTGCATTTGAGTGAGGTTCTTTCTCTGTGGCCCCCAGGCTCACCCCCAGGACTCCTGGGGCCCACCCCGTAGCTGCACCCCCTGGTCTCAGCTCTTCCGACCTTGACATCCCCATCCGAGGCTAACGTTTGGGAGGGTAGGGCTGTCAAGGGTTTCTGCAGCCCCAGGTTAGTCCTTAATGGCTCAGGCTCCTTCCGTGGAAGTTCTCGGGGGGCAGGTGGGGGCAGAGGCGGATCTTGGTGGAGAGGGCTGACCCTCTCTGAGCTTTCCTCCCAAGGTCTTAGGGTAGCTGAGCGGCCCTCACCCCCTCACTCTCTCAGGGTCTCCCCCTCACAACAAGATTAATTTCTTTCAGCCAGAAAGACTGGTGGGAGGCTGCCAATTGGGTACCCCTGGGGGCTCGCGGGGCTAGCGTGCCCAGAGACCCCTGAGGTCAGAGTTCAGAGGTTAAAGGTATGTCAGGGAATGGAAAAGGAGCAGATGACCCCATTTGACCTTTACCAGCGAGGTCTGAGGGTCCTGCCTTCAAGTGCAGAGCCCGGACATTCAGATGGGGCTGAACACACACCAAGCCACGGGGGCCCCTGAGGGGCAGGGGCTGGGAGGCCGGCCCCTGCTCAGCCTCCGGGGGACCCATCTAGGGAAGAAGCAATGCCAGCGTGGAGTGGGGGAGAGGCCAGTCATGGGACAGAGAAGAAGGGACGTCGGGAGGGGCTGGGGAGGGGGCTCGGGACCGGCGGGAGCAGCCCACCCACCACCACCTGCTGCCACTGGCCTTCAGAGGCAAAGTCCTCGTGGGAGGAGTGGGCGGGCGGCAGTGGGGGTCAGACCTTGTCCAGCAGGGAGCGCTGGCAATAGAGCAGTCGCTTGGGGGTCCCGTGGCGTCGGAAGAAAAAGACGGCGAGGCCCACCGCCAGCACCAGGAGCAGCAGGAGCACAGGCAGCACCACGGCGGCCGCGCTCACTGCTCCGCTGCCTTCCTCGTCCACCTCGATGATGATCACCTCCGTCTCCTCCTCAGTCCCCTCATCCGGCCGGCCCCCCGACGACGGGCAGCCCATCCAGTCCCGCAGGGCTGACTTGGGGTAGCCCGGCTCGACCTTCAGCTTCTGGTTGTTGAATTTCCAGTATTTGTTCCCCTTGTAGAAATAAGTGAAGACTGCAAGGGTCAGCAAGAAGGCGGCGTGGCAGACGAGAGGTGCGGGCAGCGTCCGGAGAAGAGCCAAAGAGAGAAGAAGAGTGGGAGAGAATCCAGTCAGTGCGCGTGCCAGCTGAGGTAATCGCTTCGCTTTTCTGAGCATCAGTTTCCTCAGCTGTCAAACCAGGTAACTCTAGCACCAGGTTGAGAGAGTGGTGGGGATTAAGGGGTCCGAAGCGTGGAAAGCACTTACTCAGTGCCTGGCACATGGCAAGGCACATGGCAAGGGCTCCCCTGTCCTCCTCATCATTATTTTCAACCCAATCCTCTCCATCTTTCCTCCTGCTCTCTCTTAACTCCCTGTTCCAGTCCTCCCCTCACAGACACCCCTCCTGTGCCCCTCTCACCTTCATCGCTGCCCATGAATGACCCTCTGGGAGACTCAGGGATTCCTTCCCAGACCTTGATGTTTTTGGGGTACTCGCTGTCCACTGCCCTGAGCTCCTCGTTGAAACGGTAGTACCTGGGGGAGAGGCAGGGAAGGGAAGTGGTTGGACACTGGGCATGTCCTCCGAGGGGAGTGGGACCCGGGACTGAATTCGCCGGTGAGCAAAGGGTGTCTGTGGACGGGGGTGGGGGTACAGGGGTTTTGAGTAATGAGGGCCTGCAGCTGAAAGCGGTGGAAGGTGGGGGTGGGAGGGAGGGCCCAGGCTGCAAGGAGCCACCAGCGGCCCTTAATAACACAGTGCCTGGCAGCTGGGGCGGTGGCACAGGGCTGGGGGCAGGAGGCATCAAATGAGCAGGTCTGAAATGGTGACCCGGTCATACCCCACTCACTCAGCACCCAGTGGAGGCTGTCCATTGCTAGGCAACAGCACAGGCTCAGCCAGCTTCTTCTCCAGGGAAACATTTCAGGGGGAAAGGAGGTCTTCCTCCAGAATTGAGGGAACCTGGTGGTGGTGTCTGAGGAGGAAGACCTGGGGCCCAGGGATTGAGGCCTTACTTGTTTCCCCGAAAGAAATAGGTCTTTCCGTTGGGCATCCAGAAGAGAGCAGCATCGATCTTGTCGGTAGGCAGTCCTCGGCCCAGTTCCTTAATGTGCTTGGGGTAGCCAGGCTCCAGGGAAGCTTCGTCAAACACCCAGTGCTTGTCTCCTGGGGAGGAGAGGGAAGGGCAGGATCTGATTCCACCTGGGCTCTGCGGTCTTTGGAGGAGTCAGGTGGAATTTGCTCCTCCAGGGAGACCCTCCCCACACCCAAAGACTAAGGCAGAATGTCCGGTTACCTTTGAAGAAGACAAACTTGCCATCCTTCCTCTCATAGGCAGTGTTGATGGATGCGGGCAGGCCCCGCCAGAATTGGCCGATGGGCATGGGGTATCCATCCATCACCTGGTTTTTCCTCACCCGCCAGAACCAGCGCTCCTGGGAGGCAGTTCATTACATCTTTAGCTTTGTCCTCCAGCTCGGTCCCCAAAGCTCCCCCACTGCCTCAGTTTTAGTGTTTAGTCCTCCTGCTGCAGTTTCCACCCAGCCTCCCAGTCATGGAGCCCTTTTGTCCCCCACACCAGCCCACTTCTTCCTCTCACCTTGAAGACAAACATCTCCCCTCGGAGCATGGCCACGGTGTCAAAGTTCCCATCACAGATGTTGGGCCCATAGGTGGGGTTTTTGGGCTTATCAGGGACAGAGGGCCTGGAGGTGGTCCTGGGTTGAGGGGGCATCTTGGTGGGGGACCCTGACTCGCTCCCTGGGGCAGAGAACACGAGGGGCACTTCAGACTTGGTGGCAGAGTAGGAGGAAAGGACAGACACATGGGCAGATAACACCTTGGAGAGGTGTGGCTGGGCCTTTGCGGGAGGCTGAAGCAATCAGCTGGGAAAGGACAGAAAAGGTGGGGTCTTTTAAAAGTGGGAGCGGATGGAGGCAGGGTCAGGCGGGGGGCCGGGGGGAGACTGTAGGGCATGAGGGAGGGGAAAATGCACAGGCCAGGGAGAACAGGAGAGGATAAGGGGCAGAGAGGAAGGAGCAGATGTGGGCATAGATTACTTGCCATAAAGTTGCTGGATGCCCCGACGGTCATCATCGGGCAGCACGAAGTTCTCTGTGTCCATCCACTGGTAAAAGGGTGCCATGATGGCCGAGGGATCATTGGAATGCTCAAGGCCCAGGGCATGGCCCAGCTCGTGCACAGCCACCAGAAAGATGTCATTCCCTGGAGGGATGGAGATGGTTATGATGGCAGCCTGGGTCCCTTCCCTCAGACCCCCTGCTTCCCCATCAGAAGCTTCAGGTTCACAACGAAGACTGCCTGCCAAATTTTCCACCCAAAGCGACCAAATCCTGAGTTCCAGCCTCATATTTGGCAGAGGAGGCAAAAGCCAGCCAGCAACTCTTCTGGGTAGAGGCGAGAGACTGTTCTGGGGCCGGATCCAAATCCCAGCAAGGATTGGGAAGCTGAGATCCTATCTGGGCCTCAGTTCCTCCCAGGAGCCAGACATGACATTTGCCTGGAAAAGTGAGTGATGCAGATGCTTTGAAGTCTTTGACTGGGAAGTCAGTTATTGGGTGAGAGAAGGGACCAGGTGTAAATAGCTCAAAACAGGATTCCTGCTTTCATTGGAAGTCAGACCGGGAGATGTTTGTGGTCCCCCAAAGCCCTGAGATTTGGGGGTCTGAGGCTTGGGGAGGAAGCTGGAGAACCCCCATACAAATGACTCTTGACTCTTCCAGGGATAAGAGTCCCCAGGCTACCTCGCTCACCATTCAGATCCTCATTCCGGACAGTCCAGGGCTCGGCAGAGTCAAAGTGGGTGTCCCCTCCAATGTTGGGGCCTGGGAAGTAGGCATGGGCCAGGAAGCCGCCCTCGCCGTCGAAAGGTGTGCTGTCACCATGGAAACCCTCGGCAAAGAAGATCATGATGTCGGCCTGCTTCTCGTGGCCCTCACGGATGTAGGCATAGGGTACCTCTCGGAAGTGCAGCGGCGTGGCACTCTCCCATACACGGAACGCCTTGCGGATGGCCTCGAACGTGGCATACTCCCCCACCTTGGGGGTGTAGTTCTGGATGCTGAGGTCCAGCCACGTGGGGAGAGGATGGGAGTGCGTTAGGACAACAAGGGACAGAACTCCCTCCCTGCGCTCTCCCAGGTCTGACTGAGCCGTCCAGCCACCTTGGTCTGACCCAGCTCTTCCTGCGGCCTCACGACGCCCCTGTCCCAAGAACTGAGGGCTTCCTGGCCCTGGGATACACCCTCTACTGGCTGCACCCGTCTCCAGGAGGAGAGCCATTTTCCTCCCTACCCCCGAGGATGCTTCTCAGGAACAGGGGTGAGTAGGGAAGGGAGCCTCAGGGTCTCTAAGCACCACTGATAGGGAAGGATGACCTGATGTGAGAAAGGCCACTTGCGGGTTGGACTCACCAGAACGTGATCTCGTTATGCTGCCATTTGAGGCCCTGGATGGCATAGCGCTTCCTTCGAACATTGGCTTTGATCTCAGCCCCAAACTTGTCTGGAACACCACAGCGGGGGCGCCGCATGGCCCTGGGGTGTGAGGATTGTGGTCAGGAGAGCGTATGAAAGAGAAAGGTCTTCAGAGGAGAGGGGGAATGTCCGGCCCCAGGGTCAGTGTGGGGAAGAGACAAGGTCATGAGGTCTGGATGAACAGGAGAGGGTCGGGATCAGCTTGTGGGGATGAGGTATGGGGGTGGAATCAGGCATTCAGGTGGCAGCCTCTCTGGTACTCAGTGTTGTGTCGGCGGGTGCCGGGCAGAATTCCTGCCAGGGTCTAGCACTTACTTCATGGTGTCTGCATCAGCCTTGCCTGTCACTCGCAGACCGTAGAACCTCTGCATGGCAGCGATGGCAGCTGAGAGTGACTGAGGCGAGCGCTGTGTGTGGGTACGCAGGTCCCCAGGGGGCAGGTAGCCATACTGCTGCAGCCAGGCCTGTAGGGAAAGGGATGTGGCTTGGAGCATCCCCACCTGGCCCAAGGGGAGCCTCTGTTTCCTCACGGCACCTGGAATGCACCCTTGGCTTGGTGTGGAAAGGGCAGTGAGCTCCCAGCCTGGCTCTGGCAGTGGGTCTGGAGGAACTCCCAGGCTGGACCCAAACTCTGGCCCGGGTCCTAGTATGGCTGATCCTCTTGGAGGGGTGGGGAGCCACAGCGCTGGGCTTTGGCTGTAACTCTTTTGATGGGAGCCCTGGTGGTTTCATTGAGTTCTAGGACGTCTTCTCAGAGCTGAGATTCCTTCTAGCGCTTTTCTCCTCTGTGTCAGTGTTCTTGTAAATACAGCGTGTCCCACCTGAGGCTGGGGTGTGCCCATGGTGGATGGAGAGGGGAGAGGCTGAGGGGCTCCACTTTGGGGCCTGGCATGAGGCTCTCCTGGGACAGGCATGCTGTGCCTCTGGGGTATACACAGCTGAGATCTTTTCAGAAAGGAGAGCAGAAAAGGAGCTAGGGCTCCGGCTGGCTGCTGATAGGGGAAGCTGGGGCGTTTGGAGGTGGTGCGGATGTGATCCAGTCACAGAGTCAGGATCCTGCCACTGTCGCCATCCAAGCAGCATCTGACCTAGGGCTTGGGACCTAAAGACCCATTTAAGGTTCTCAGTAGAGGGAGTGGGAGATTAGGATGGTGGTTAGGATTAGGGTTAGTATTTTACTTAGTATTTTGGTGACTGTAGTTTATTTTAGGTAAGCTGTGAAATTGTTCATAATATAAAGGCTGGCATATTGCCTTAAAGTAAAGTTAGGTTTTTGGTGTTTGATTGAAAGGTACCCACATTGCAAAGCCCTGTTGAGGAAAAAGTCAGCCTTTATTGTAAGAAAAATGGAGTCTTTTCCTAAAGCCTGAAAAGTAAAATAAGCCAAGTTTTATATGGAACATGAACATGCTCAGATCCTCCTATGGGGAGATGCTACTCGGATGGCTCTGGTCCCTGCTCCAGCTTTGCCTTCTTAAGGAGTCCAGAGGAGGCTGAAGGTTGCCTAGGGCGGGAGCTTGGAGTGCAGAGTGGCGCTGCATCCCTTACTCCAGGTCATTAGGATGGCTCTCCATGTGGCCCTTCACCTCGAGGCCCAGGCCTTGACGGTGGTGCAGTGCTCCTGCACTGGGGCTGGGGGTGATTCAGGAGCAGCTGACTGGGGACCTGAGCCGGCAGGGGCAAGAATTGCAACATGGTTCTGGGAAGTGATCCCCCACGGCTGATGATGGGAGTTAGGGCCCGAGATGTAAACAACACAGCCTTTACCCAGCCAACAGGCCTGGCCAGAACAACCCTAGCACCACCCGCTCTGAGAGCCCCTCCTCAGGGGAAGAAGGCGGGGAGCGAAGTTTAACCTCTGTTATACTGGAGGGAACAGAGCAGGAGGCTCTGGTCTTGGGCTGCTCTCCTGGGAGCTCTAAACTTGCCTTGACCTGCGCTAACTGATGCCACAGCTAGCGCCTGCAGGAGGCCTGCTGTGGCCTGTGCCCAAGTATGCAGGAAACTCCCTTTGCCCCTGGCCTCACCTGTAGGGTAGTCACATCGCGGGCTTATGACCTCTGGTGGGGGAGCAGCTGCTTCAGCTTTGGGAAAGGATGGGAGCAGCCCACTGCTGGAGCTGGAAGACTGAGGTCAGGCCCCCTCAACCCTCAGGGGGCAAAGCTCCTAGGGCAGGATGACAGGAGGGAGGGTGGCAGAGAGATGGGGAGAATCCACATCTGGGAGCTCTGGGATACATCCCTCTTCCTGATGAGTCTTTCAAGAAGGTGGATAGGTCTAAATATTCACACCCACAACCTCCACCCCATATGCAGTAGAGAAAGGTGGAGATTTAGTCAAGAAAGGGACTTCTCTGGAGTCAAGAGAGCCACAAGTCCTGGAAAGGAAGTGCCCCCATTCCTCTCCTCCTCCCAGGCCTAGGCTCCGAGCAAAGCAAGAACCACAGAGGAGACTATGAGGTCGGAACCACAGAAGAGAGGACTCTTGTGTCTGCGGCTGAGTGGGAGAAGGGCCAAGTGCCAGACTGGCCAAGGAGAGGAGAGGGCTGTCCTGGAGCTGGTGCAGGACCCTGGAGGTGGTGGGAGGAGGCCGGCTGTTTGAGGCCTGGGCCACCCCAGCTCTCCCTCCAGATTTGCCTGGAGAGGGAGCAACTCTGCAGGGTTAGAGGACTGAGTCGGCTGGCTTTGTCCTGAAAACTGAGTGGTGCAAGGTATTCCTCTAGGGGAAAGTCAAGGACAAGGAACCCCTCCCACTCCTAGGCCCACTTCACCGGCCTAGGAGTCCTGGAGGGGGTTGGGGGGAATCTCTGGCTCTTCTGCAGGCCCTGGATCCCAGCCTCTGGGCCTGCTCCTCCCTTCCTCTGCCTCCCACCCCTCCATGGCCCAGAAGCAAATGATGGTTCTGGCACTGGGACTGCCCATGACCCGCTTAAAACAGAGCCAGGGCTGCCGCCCCTCCCCAAGGGGACCTAGTGGGGCAGGGGAGGGAAGAAAGGCAGGGCAGGCGAAGTTGGCAGCGGGAAGCCCCCAGATGCCCGGGCTCCTTTTGTTAGGCGCTCTCCCCTTCAGGCCTCTGATGAAGACTCCAGGCCTGGAAAGAGGATGCCTCCTCCTCCCTCCTGGACCTTGTCAGGCTTAGCCCCTGGGCAGATTTTCACTCTCCAGTGGTCACCTCCATTCCTAGGGCCACACTTTTCCTGTCAGTCTCAGGACAGAGAGAGTGTGTTCTTTCTGGAGATGTTTCCTCCCGGGGTGGGACCAGGGCCGGGACCAGGAGGGAGGAAGCCAAGTCCTGATCCCTTCCCCCTGCTCAGGGGCCCTTCCCGGCCCCTCCCGACCGCACCCAGGCCCTGGCCGAGCTGAGTGGGTTGGGATGGCCCAAAATAAGAAGCTGATCAAATCCGTCTCCCACCTTCACCCCAAAATAAAAGAGAGGGAGAGGAAAAACTTCCTCAGACAACTCCCACGCGGCTTCCTCCCGAGCCCGGTGGGCCAGCGTCGGGGAATGGGTGGGGGGCAACCGAGTCAGTCAAGACCTGCGCGGGAGCCCAGGGCCAGGCCCTCACCCCGCTCCCCGTACGACGCCCCCAGTCTCCCTGCAATTAACACAGAAAAGCAATTAACAAAAAGAGCCTAAAGGCGCCGAAGGGGGAGCAGGGAGCGGAGGCGGCAGCCCGGCCGAGGCCCCGGCTCACAAGGAGACCTTTGTGTGTCCGGAAACGCGGGCCAGGGCGCCAGCGCCGCGACCCTCGACGCCAGGGCTCCGGGCCGGGACATAGAGGGTCCTCTCGGGAAGGCGGGGGGTGGGGTGGGGGTCGGGCCCGCTCCACCGGCCACCCCCGACCGCACCTGGCAGCCGACGCGTCCGAGGAGGGCCGGGAGCGCCAGCGAGGCGGCGGCCGCAGCGTGGGGGGCCCGGGCCAAGGGGCGCCGTCCCCGGAGCCCTCCCGGCCGGCAGAGCGCCGGCGAGCGCGGGCGGGAGAGCGCCTGCGAACTGGAAAGTCGAAGAAACAACAAACTCTCGCACATGACAAGAAACCAGGACAGCGCGAGGTCTGAGCGGAGTCCAAATATTTATCAGGCTCCCGACCGGTTCCAGAGCTGAGCTCAGAGCCCAGGGGAACTGGGGAGGGGTGGGGAGTGGGCCCCGGCTGGAAAGTTCTTCCAAGGAAAGGAATGGGAAAGAAAGTCGGCGGCGCGCGCGCGCGCGCGTGGGGGGGTGGTAGTTGGAGGAGGCAAAAGTTGGATCGACTTGGAAGTTTGAAGATGAGGAGGGAAAGGAAAGGAAGGGGGACCCTGCAGGCCGGAGCAGCCGAGACGCCGAGAGCCCTCCTCTCCGAGTGGGGGCTGACCCCTTGGAGACCCCCGGGCTCGCCTCCCCGGCGGGCGCGACTCCGGGCAGGGCCGGAGGAGCTCACTTACTTCGGGGCTGAAGCTGCTTTGGGCAGAGCTGAGGGAGGCGAGCGCGGAGGCGAGCGCGAGCAGGGGGAGCAGCAGACTGCGGGCGGGTCGTGGGGCGAGAGACATGGTCCGCGACCGTCCGGGCAGCCGGGCCGTGCGGGCTCCGTGGCGGGGCCCAAGCCCTGGGGTCGCACCGCCACTCCCTCGGGGCGCCTTTTGTCTTCCGTAGGCACTGAATTTGGATTCCTAGAGCGCTGTCCGCTTGGAGATGAGGGGATTGTTCTTGAAAGCGCCTGTTTGCTCGTCCCCGCTTTCCCGTTTTTTGATCTTTCTTCTGCTTAGTCTGCGAACTGGATGGCGAGCCCTCTCTCGCTCTCTCCTCTGGTCCCTCCCTTCTCCCACAGGCTCCCTCCGCCCCCGCCCCAATGCCCTCCTTTCCCGGTGCGGACGTGGTTGTTTCAGTCTGAATCCAATTACAGCCAAGAGCAGGGTAAAAAAAAAAAAACCTAACTTGCCTTTCTGTGGTGGAGGCTGCCATCTGCAGGGGTTGAGGCCACAGCCGAGAGCGGGGGGCTTGGGGGGACTCAAGGGACGGGATGTGGGAGACTTTCCCCTTCTAAGCATATTTTGAGTGGCTTGATTCCTCTGCTTCCACCGTTCGTCTCACCTCCGTGGGAAGCACTGGGAAGCTCAGAGCCTGGGGTGGTGGGGGCATCTTCCGTGTCCATGAGACCCGGTGTGCGGAGTTGTCTGCTGGGGCCTGTGGCTCAACCGTATGGAAAATTGTGTCCCTTATTCTTGTCAGCCACCTCTGTCCCTCCCCTAACAAAATAATAATAAAAAAGCAACAGTACCAAAACCCAACTACCCACTGACAAATCCCACCACCACACTGGATCTGGGGGTCCTGTTCCCGGAGAAAGACGAATGCACCCTTTTTATTGTCCTTTGCAATCTGCTGCTCCTTGAACTAGAACTGGCTGCGGAGGAAAGGAGTGCAAGGCCATGAAATCCGGGGAAAGGCAAATCAAGTTTGGTGAAACTGCAGAAAAGAGAGAATGAGAGCCAGGCCTACGGGAGTTTAGTTCCTGCTCTATACCGGAAAAGGAGATAATCCCTGAAAGTATAATCTCCTCCTTCAGGGGCTGACTAGACTCTGAGAACAAAAGGTGGAGGTATGAAGGGAAGGGGGAGGGCAGGCTAGAGCTGCTGGTGAGAAAGGGAGACAGATAAGAGGCTGAGGGCTAGATCTGGAAAAGCAACACAAGAGAGGCAGGAAAAGTGTGGGACACAGAAAACCCAACCATCAGCGAAATCTAAGATCCAGGAACTGCATTGGTCAGCGAAGAGAGGAAGGAGGTTGGTGGTGGTGGGGGGGGACAGAGAAGAAGGGAGGGAAAGAAAGCAAGGGAGGGAATAAAGGAGGCTGGACAGAAATTATGTCAGGTAGGAAGTTCCAGAAATCCTAGAGATAAAAGAACTGTCACATTATTTGTGGCAGGAAAATGGAAGAAAAGCCCAGTGCTCGGTATTGTAATGGGAGCAAAGGTCCTTTTTCCCTCAGAATCCATGGGAGGAGCCATGATCAATAAAATGAAAGGTTTCCCTGGGGCCTGTGCAGCTAACAGATCTGTGGGAAGTATATGGTGGCTATTAGGTACCTATTCCACAGTCAGTTTGGGGCTGAGCACCGCAGGGCTCCCCTACACAAGTGGGGGTTGGGAAGTACAGGCCTCTCTCCAACCAACCTCTGCAATTCAGTCAGAACCACAGAAGCCTCAGGATCCCACTCTTTAGCAGAACATGCAACACCCAAGTCTGCTGTTCCTGTGTCAGCCTTCCCAGTGGGAGTATCCTCTAGGGCCATGTATCTGAAGTTTACAAAAACTGATACCAGTTGCTTGCCAAAAAGTGGATCTCAGCTGGAAAGCCTTTTTCATCAAAACATTTATTAATGCGTAACTGCATGAGGCCTGAACTGTGTATGGGCTGTTAAAGGCTTGAGTGTGTGGCTAAAGCCAGGAAAACTTTTTCATGTTTGCAGAGCAGCAAAGTTGGGCCAGTCCTATAGCCTGCAAAAGAGGGGGTCAATACCCCCGAGCAAGATTCTGCTGAACCGGAATGGAGCTGTGGTGAGGGCACTGTGCCAACACTTCCAGGCGGTGATCTTACAGCCTCTTCTTCCTGGTGTCCATCCTCTTTTGCCCTGAAGACAGATGGGGAACATAAAGGCTTTCTTCTGGCTGGGATGACACATCTAGGTGATAGAAAAGAAAGCCAGAGCCAGGCCAGGGGAGACAGGAGTTGCTTTTTATTGACTTGGTCGTGGGTTCTGCAGTAGAGCCCCTTTGGGTTTCAGAGCATTCTGCTGCTTCCTTTCTTCTTCCTGCAACTTCTCTTGCTGCCTGAGCTGCCATGCCTGTAATCCAGCGTCCATTTCCCGTGACAGCAGTACAACTCGTCTCTGAAACAGACAGGAAAACAGTGTGGATAACATCTGGGGCTTGAGCTCTGCACCGTATATCCTTCCATTCACAGATCAAAGTCAGAGGTTTCAGCTGGAAAATGACACCGCTGACTGGGGAAGGGGTGGAACCAGGTTCTGGGCTGGGAAGCAGGAGGAAGGCAGCAAAATGGGCGTCTAGTATCGGTTCCTGCCCTAGGAGTGCCCCATTCTATCCTCCCTTCTCCCGGTACTGTTAAAACCTTTGGCGGATAAAACCTCGGGGTGAGGGGGACGTGTTAGCTTAGGTGCCAACTAAAGACAAGTTACAATTTAAATTTTCGCCCCGATTACACACAGTTTGCTCTGTGTGGGCTCTGGCCACTCACTGCAAACTTTTCCCTTTGGGCTTTTCTTCGAAGCTGGCCTTTCATTGGAGGAGCAGGGCGGCCATCTGCAGATAGAAGTGAGAGAAAAGGCAAGTGTTAGAGATGGCCTGCAGGACCCTGGGAAAGCGGCTGTAATAGGCAAGAGGGAAGAACAAATCTTGAGCTCCTCTTTTCCATGTCACACCCACTGTAGCTTAATTCCCCTAGAACACTTCCCTCAACGGTGAGGTATGCCAGAACCACCAAGAATAAGCTCCTAGGCATGTTCCTACTCTATTTTACTTACCCCTCCCTCAATAGCCTAGAATTCAAGGTCCTTTGCAATGCTGAATCTCCTGTTTCATCTTCAGAAACTCTCCACTCAAGCAATCCGATGACTGTTCTACTTAACAGTGACTCCTTGCTGAGTTCTGTCTCACTCTATAATGAAACACCCTCTTTTCCTTTCCTTCCAGCCGAATTCTCATTCTTAGGCCCACCTCAAGCTCTACTTGTCCCAGAAATCCTTCTCTAACCTCTTCAACTCTCTCAGCTCTCTCTTCTGAAAGAAATGCATCTCCATCATTTAATATTCATCTCTCTGTTTGGGGACGTTTATCGTGCTACTGATTGTTTTTAGCCTTATTTAGCCACCTCAGATCCTTCTGGAAAGAGGCAGAACACTGAAATATTATCACTTCATTTTTAAAATGTCCACGCTTTGCTTTTCTAGCTAGACTTTAAGTTCCTTGGGATTGAGGACTGTATCCCTTACTTTCACTGTAGTATAGTGTAGGCCCATAATAAAAATCTTATAAATGTCTGCTGACTTGCTGAAAAAATGCAGTATCTGATCTCAAGTAGTTTATAACAGAGATTAAAAGGATACTTACTTTCTACAAAGAAAGAAAGAAACAGTGAAAACTCTGTCCAAAAGTTTGAAGGCAAGACAAATAAGAGATAATATTCATCAGGAAAGAGAACCAATACTCTGTCTATCAGGTGCTTTACACTGGTTGTTTCATTTTATCCTTCCAAGGACCATCTGAGATAGGTATTCTTCTTTTACATTTGTGGAAACTGAGAGATACCATGAAGTAATTTGCTAACCACAGAGTTAGCAAATAGAGAAGCCTGGATTAAGAATCAATTCCATGGGCTTCCCTGGTGGCACAGTGGTTAAGAATCCGCCTGCCAATGCAGGGGACGGGGGTTCAATCCCTGGTCCAGGAAGATCCCACATGCCACGGAGCGACTAAGCCCGTGCGCCACAACTACTGAGCCTGCGCTCTAGAGCCTGTGAGCCACAACTACTGAGCACGTGTGCCACAACTACTGAAGCCCAGGCGCCTAGAGCCCATGCTCCCAAGAAGAGAAGCCACCACAATGAGAAGCCCGGGCACCACAACGAAGAGTAGCCCCTGCTCACGGCAACTAAAGAAAGCCCGCGCGGAGCAGCGAAGACCCAACGCAGCCAAAAATAAATAAGTAAAAATAAAATAAATTAAAAAAAATTCAATTCCAGAGTCTTCCCAATGTTCCATACTACTTCAAGGAGCTCCTAGGCTTCCTACAGTAAATAACAAGTAGGAAAAAAATTTTCACCATCCTCCTCAGCCACCAAGTATCTGATTAAGAAGGTTCATACTCCTATAGAATCCAATACTCAGGTTTCTGTGCTGTTGAAGGGGGCCTGGCCTCTGCCCAGTTCTAGTCCTGGCTTTGCTATTATCTAGCTGTGTGCTCCTGAGCCATTTACTTCTGTAGGCCTCAATTTTACCACCTGTGAACTGGAGTCCCAATGCAGTGGGGAGTGGCTTCAACTTTTCTAAGGTCCTTCGTTTCTAGGGCGTTTCGTTTTGTATTGTTTTTTTTGTTTTGTTTTGTTTTGTTTTAAGGTAAAGGAAGAAACTTTTCTGAAGAGAGCCCGTCATCCTCTGTCCTCACTCTTCTAAGCCTCTCTGAGACGCTCATTTAGACAGCCTCTCAAAGAGCTCTACCTGCACTTGGTAACAAATTCTCAACAATGTACTCACCACACAGAAGGGCGGTTCTTCGTAACTTTAAAAAAACCACGTCCCTCTTAAGACACATAAAGTCTTGTCCCTCCCGCGGGATGCCCCACATCAGAGTTAGCTTCTGCTTATCCCCACAAGCCAAGAAGATCCTGTCTAGCTTTACTTTCCATAGGCGTAGTTTAATTAATAAAATAAACAATAGGATTTCTTCCCCCCAACTCCAAATACAAAGTTCAATACGTTGTCCGCTCAGACACAACCCGCACCTTGACACTCCGCCCCACCCCCCTCCGACCAGGGGCGTTCCCTCTGGGTGAAAATCTCCGAAGTAGAGTTAACTGTCAGATCAGCGCTCACCCGCGTAAGACCAGTCTGGGAGCTCCGTAAGGGGCCCGTAGTCGGAGGGGTTGGCAGCAAGGCCCTGCCTGGGTGGAGAAAAACAGTTCCGTGAGGACTCAGCCCAGCTTCTGGCCCCTCAGTTCCCCCCAGACCGGCACTCACCGGAGTCGCCACTGACTGCCCGCCCGAGCCGCGGCGCCGCAGTGCAGCCTCCGGACACCTGCTGGGAAAACGGAAGAGTTGGGAGAGAGGCCGTGCAGCCAGCCCAGGCATCCCGGGCCCGCCTCCACGAACCCCTGAGCCCCCGGACCCTACACCCGCTTACTAAACAGCAGTAAACGCAAAGCAGCCATGCTGAGGCGCAGAGGCCGGAAGTGGGCGTGGCCTCCTGGCCACGCACGACGCTGCGCGGGAAGCCGGAAGTCGCCATCTTGAATCTGGTTTTCAATCAAGGGCCACGCCATCTTGGCTCATCGTACGGAAAAGAGGGACAAGACTGCTTCCCGGGATTTTTGGGTGAGAACGGTCGTTCAGCGTAAGCATTCTCAGTGGTGGTTACAACCGTGCGGAAGTCGCCTGCGCCCAGACTAAACCGTTCCGAACTGTTTTCCCCCACCCCCCCCATTGCCCAGCAGCGGTCTTTAGTCCTTTGAAATTTATTCTTTTATATCAGTTGAGTAACATCCACGTGACCTCATTCTGTCTTCTGGCATCACTGTAACATATTTCCCCCAGCCTAAGAGTCAAATTTAGAGTAAATCAGAAAATTTGGGTTTCAGTTCTCATTTATCAAACGAAATTGAAGAACTTGTATGTGATAAGCACTGTATTCGGTGTGGAGAGCAGAGCAGACGTCCCTATTCAGATAGAGCTCCTAGTCTAGAGAGATGATGATAAATAATCATACACATTACTGTAATATTACAGCTGAGATGAGTGCTGGGAAGGGAAGTAGGTACTGCTTGTGAGCATATGATGGGAACTTGATCTGGAGTAGGCTGTCTAATAAGGCTTTCTTGAGGAAGAGGTATTGGAGCTAACATATGATTCCATTTTTATAAGAGCTACCACCACACGCTGTAAAATATAATCCTCGCAAAAACCTTGTGAGGTAGGTAGTAGTAAGTGTCAAACCCAGATCCGTGGCTTCTTCCTTCTTTCTTTTATCATTCACAGACATACTTTTATTGTGCTTTGCAGGTATTGCTTTTTTTTTTTTTTTTTTTTTTTTTTTGCTGTACGCGGGCCTCTCACTGTTGGGGCCTCTCCCGTTGCGGAGCACAGGCTCCGGACGCGCAGGCTCAGCGGCCATGGCTCACGGGCCCAACCGCTCCGCGGCATGTGGGATCTTCCCAGACCCGGGCACGAACCCGTGTCCCCTGCATCGGCAGGCGGACTCTCAACCACTGCGCCACCAGGGAAGCCCGGTATTGCATTTTTTACAAATTAAAGGTTTGTAGCAACCTTGCATAGAGCAAGTCTATCAGTGCCAGATTTTCAAACAGCATTTGTTCTCTTTGTGCCTTTGTGTCACATTTTGGTAATGCTTGAAATATTTCAACCTTTGGCATTATTATTTGTTATGGTGATCTGTGATCAGTGATCTTCGACGTTGCTATTGTAAATGTTTTGGCATTTTTTAGCAATAAGATATTTTTCGAATAAGGTATGTACTTTTTTTTTAGACATAATTCTATTGCACACTTAATAGACTATAATATTGTGTAAACATAATTTTACATGTACTGGGAAACTAAAAAATCCCTGTGACTCACTTTATTGTGATATTTGCTTTATTGTGGTGGTTAGCTCCGAGGTATGCCTTACTTGCCTCGGGGAAGTCATTTATCCCTAATTTCTTCATTGAAGAAAAAGCTTAGGGCTTCCCTGGTGGTGCAGTGGTTGAGAGTCCGCCTGCCAATGCAGGGAACACGGGTTCATGCCCCGGTCCGGGAAGATCCCACATGCTGCGGAGTGGCTGGGCCCGTGAGCCATGGCTGCTGAGCCTGTGTGTCTGGAGCCTGTGCTCTGCAACGGGAGAGGCCACAACAGTGAGAGACCCGTGTAAAGCAAAAAAAAAAAAAAAAAAAAGAAAAAAGAAAAAGCTTAAAATAGATCACATTTATGAAAACATTTTAAGAACGATAAGGTAAGTGAAAGTGCTTTATAAATGGTGAAGCTCCTACAAAAGTGGCCATTACTCTTGTGCTAGGCTAGACACTTAAACACATGCTGACTGGGGAAACCTGAGGGAGTGGTGTAATGGCCTATGTGGAAGTTTATTGTTTCCTTCTGCAAGACTGGGAAGTTTTTCCACAGGAGGTGGCTCTGAACTGTGCTTTGAAAGAGGGGAAGGGTGGGTCCTGGTTTAAGAAGTAAAAGCAGCTGTTTTGATAACAATAAGAATGGTACAGGGGAGGGCTGAACTAGAAGAAGGGATGGGAATAAAAGAACCTTGGCTATAAGCCAATGGATGGATCCAAAAAACTAAGCAAGGGAAGTAAGACAATAGAGTACTATTAGCATTTTACATTTGTATACTTAATTTTCAGTTATCAAAACACTTCTGTATAAATGATACAAAACACTTCTTTATAAATTTTCATAATAAACTCGTAAAGTAGATAAGACAGACCAGGAACCAATCACTGTAGAGATAGCTTGTAATTTTCAGAGATCAGGAAATTGAACCAAAATGTGGCTGTGGATTTATTGTTTTACAGTTGCAATAATGACTGAGTAACACCTTTCCCAGGCTAGGCTCCATGTGCCTTTGGCTGGTTCTGAGATAGACGGCTGAGGCAGACAGCACTGCAATCCCATTACATAATTTACAGTTGGAGAATCATGTAGTAGGAGCCAAGGGCTGGAAAAATAACATCGGTGTCAACATTCAAGATTCGTAGGAAAGATGACAGGTTGGCAATACTGTCAACACTATGTAAAGGAGTTGAACCAGCAACACTCCTCTATCTTTTAGTAGCTCACACACTATGGGTGCAAAATCATAAAAAAGGCCACATGCATTAAGGGGAACAAATAATGTGGACAATATTAACTCCACATGCAGAACTGAACACATGCACTAATTTAATAGCCGTGGGAGTCAAGGAGCCAGAGCTGGAGGACTTTGGGGCAGATGGGAATCTTGATCTGGAAAACTGGGAAAACTGGGAGGGGAAAGGTCTTTGGAAGGAAGATGAGTTCAGCCTTTGATGTGGTTAGAGTGATGTGGCAGGGGGGACAATCCATGGATTGGAAATCCATGGGTTGGAAATATGGGTTAGGATTTTGAGAGGGAGAGAGAAAGAGAACTCTAGTGCTGACAGCTAACATCATCAGCATTCTCAGGGACCTCATGGAACACTGTTGCAGGGGAGTGGGTCTGGCACTAGGACAGCACTCTTCAATGACCTCATCAGACTCTAAGCCACAGGAAAGCGGTTTCATCATCCCCTAACTGAATGTCTTTCAGCCTCTGGACTTCATCTGGCAAAGGCTAGAGTTAACAATGGTGGGAAGCATCCGGAATCTGTGCTTCATGTCTTTCCTCTGTTACTTAAACTCCTTTGCCTCTCCAGGGCATCATAGCCTGCATTTGGCTTTAACACATTGTTGTCCATTCATGTTTTCATCCAACATGTTTATGCAAATATCCTTCTATCAGGTCTGTATACAGTAATTTTTGTACAATTGCACTGGGAAAGTTGGTGCTTTTTAAACTGTTGTGATGAATAATGATGATATTGGAGAAAGAACGTTAAGTGAAGGTGACTCTGGGTAGCTAATTCCACCTCATTTTGCAACCTCTTCCCCTTTTTGCATACCGTGACTAAATTCTAAGGTTGAAGAAGAGCGAACTATTTGGGAAGTGTCTTATTTCCTGTTCCTTCATTGGCTTCCTCCTTAGGACGTCTCAAAAAAGATCAAAATCACTGTCACCCCAAATCACTGTCACTCCATGCAAGAACTGTGGGAACTGACTGCTATAAACCACCCACTCACACAATACATTGCTTTGCATATTATTTCCTTATTACTTACATAATTTATTGTAACATATTCCTTTTCTTTTCCCATGGCTGTCAAATCCCTGCTCAATCAGTACAGGCTAAATTCTGTGTTAAATGACTCAGCTTCAGGATGGGTAAATTATGACCTCGGGCTACACTCTTTTTTTCTTGCCTGGTAGCTGGGAAGTCTCTTAAGGTGTGTGCCTTTCCACCAGACTGGCCTTGAACGTGGGTGGTTCTCTATGAATCTCAGAGTGGCTTTAAAAGATGCCAAAGCTGGACTGTCCATAAAGTCTACTAAAGGAAATTGTATTATTTACAAGCCATCTTTTAGGTTTAATACGTGGTGGAACATTTTCACATCCCTTTCCTTGAATTAGCCCAGCAACTTCCTCCTTTATTGGTCCACTCTGCCACTAAGACTCTTCAGATGAAAGGTGCAGTGGGGACTCCAGCCTCCCGACCCTCAGCCCGGACATTTTTGGTTAAGTGCTGCCTCCTGGCGGCGGCCCTACGGCCCGACACCTTCCCAGCCCGGTGGAGACCACTTTCTTTAATTTGGGCTCTCGAAGCTGACGCAACAGCTTCCCCGAGGGGGCGGAGAGTTGAGTCGCCCTTCCGGGAGACCCCTCCCCTGGCTCCAAGCGGGCGCCGCTCCCTCCCCTCCCCCACGGGGCTTTGCGATCCACAGTCCCTCCCGAGTTTCAGCCGAGAGCGTCTCGGGGCTGGAGGCGGGGTTGCCTGGGTTCGGGGCCCTTGCCCAGACCCCCGTCGGGCCCGCCAGCTCGAGCTGGATTGGGAGGGAGGGAAGAGGAAGCTGAGCGTTCCTGGGGCGGAGGACGCGTCTAAGGGTATCCGCGGTCATTTTCATTTCCCAGGGGCAGCGCAGCTGTGCCTGAGCCAGGACAGGGCAGGGGAGCGGCTTGCGGGTCCTCTCGGTTCTCGGACCTTTGCGATCTTCGCCTACACCCACCACAAGCCCTCTCTTCTAGCGCTTCCTGGAGCCCGGGGGGTGGGGGCGGGGACTGCTTGGCCAGGTGGAGGGAACGAAGGGGTCCGGGTGAGGTGGGGTCCTGGTGCCCAGGGCAGAGCCCGCCTCGGCCGCCGCAGCCAGACCTGGACTTCGGAGGCAACCGAGCCTCCCAGAGGGGCTTTGGGGGCGGGCGGTGGCTGGGTCGAGGTGCGAAGGAGAGATCTTCGGGCCGCAGACACGGAACCGGGGGCCGAGAGAAAGAGGGAAGTAACGGGAAACGGCGGGGATGACGTCAGGGGGCAGGGCCGGGAGAGCTAGGCTGGGTCGGGGGAGCAGGGCGGGAGAAACGGGCAAAGGTGAGCACTGCGAGCGGACGGGGCGGGGGCGGAAGGGGGATGGGGCGGGGCAAGGAGCGCAGCGGGGGCGGGACTGGGAAGAGTTCCCGCTGAAGGGCATGCAATTCCACTTTCCTCGAACCCGCATGCATTTGCGTGAACCTGAGCGCTCGCCTCCCTCTGCCTTTGCCCCCTCTGCCCTTTCACCCCTTCTTCGCGGACGTCGCACCTTGCGCTCGCCGCACCCAGACCGGCCACCTGAGCCTGGGTGTGGGGCAGGGCAACCAGGAGCTTCCAAGCCGGGGAAGGCGCGTTAGATGAGGGGCTTTTTGTTTTTGTTTTCCCACTGAGGAAGCAGAAAGTCCCTTTCAAGTCATTCTAGACCGCCAAGTAAAACTGTGAAAACTATACTCTCTTCCTTCCCTTCAACCCATTACTGTCAAAAAGAATAAATAACCTCCCCCCTCAAAACTCGTTGATTAGGAGCCAGAGCAGCTGCAGCATAGGTGGGCCTGAAGGGCAAGTTCAGGACATTCCCGGAGCCCGACTGGGAAATCAGTCTAGGAGGAAGGGCATTGTTCATTCATTTATGCTTCCAGCAAACATTTGTTTGTCTGCACGGGCCCTGCGCTGGGGATACCAGTGAGTAAGGCTCTGGTGGTGCTGCATGCTAGTGGGGGAGGTGACAGCAAACAGACAAACTCCAGGTGACAGTGGGCGCCTTTGAAGAAAAGTCTGGCCTGTGAAGGGGATGGAGATTGGAAGAGGGGAGAAGTTACTCCTTCCGAGACTCCTCAGGGAAGGTCTCTGATAGAGTGGTGTTTAAGTACAGACCTGAATGGAGTGAGTGAGGGAATGAACAATAACATGGGGAAGAATGTTCCAGGCAGAAGGAACAGCCATTGCAGAAGCCCTGAGCTGGCAGGGAGCACGCTTGTGTGGCAACAGCAAGGAGACCAGTGTGGCTGGAGTGAGGGAGAGGGGACAGGGGCCAGTGCCAAGAGGGGCAGCTTTAGGGCTGTCTTCCTAGGAACTTCCCTCATTTACAACTTGGATTTGAGCCCAGAGTGGGATTGAGGGGCAGGCCAGCTGGGCAAGCAGCCTGGGTCTAAAAGGGCGCTAAGTTATCCTTAGGGTAATTCAGACGTTTGGAGCCAATGAACTCGGACTTCTGTCTCTTGGTGAACTGTAAGTTGGCTCCCCTCCACTGACAGAATCCTTGGCGACTGCTCACCTAGACCACCTGTCTCTAGAATAATTCTACAACACGCAGCTACAGGTACAAGTTTGCAGGGTTAGACCAGCCAGCTGATAGTTGCCTAGAGGCAGTGATCACAGCTGGAATTCTGAAAATGTGCTACACGCTGTGAAGTGCCACTCCCTGAGATTTATGCCATTGTCTACATTCAGAATGGTTTGATATGCCTAGCAAGAGACTGTCTGCTTCAGAAAACTGCATGTAATGAATTCATGCATTAAGCTCTAATTTTGAAGAGAAAGAATGAGGCTTCCAGTTTTTATTCCGAGAAAATCGGTATTCCCCCCCTTCTGCTACATAAACATACAATAGATATTTAAATAATGCTGGTTTGAGGGGGTGCCAACTCATTGGCTTGCTCAGGGTGCCAGGGCTTGCTCTGGTCCACTTGGCCGGCTCTTACCTGGCAACACACACATCACGTGAACCACCTGGGGACCTGAGATGTGAGCGGGCTTGCTTAGTGTTTGGGTGTGTGCATGGCTATAACCCCACAACTGGCCTTCCTTGGTATGCATTGGCTTACATAGGGGCTGAAATGGCACTGAGGCTCTTGAGATGGGACCACAGAGTTCCAACGCCCTAACCATGGATCCTATGCCCTCCACAGGGCCAAGGATAGTATGTGAGTGGGAGATGAGTAGGGAATGGAGTGAGCGGGGAGGGGAGTTGTAAAGGGCATCAGGAGAGCACCGTAGGTCCTAGGTCGCTGGGAGAACCCAAGAGCTCAGTAAATGCAGGACAAGCAGGAAGTTCAGGGGCTGAGGTAGAGGGGAGGAGGAGCTGAGGCTCCAAGTGGAGAAGGTGCCTGGAGGCAGGCACGCGTCGAGGTCCTCTGGGTCTGAACAGGCTGTCCCAGCTCCAGCCCGTTCCCTGGCCCCTCCCTGCTGCCGGCCAGAGTCACACATGTGTTTTCCTGTTTTCCAGATCGGTCCCCGGAGTCACACTCTGCCTTTTCTGCTCTTCAGAGTCAACAGCTGCTGCAGCTCGAGCCATACCCCGGGTTCCCTTTCCCAGCGCCTGCCCCTCCTCCCGAGCGCTGGTAGCTCCTCCTCCTCGCACCTGCCCGAAGATCTCAGGACAGGTAAGAGATGGGAGAGGAGGGACGATGGGGGAGAGGGGAAGTGCCAGAGGAGGATGGAGTGAGTCCTGAGAATTGGCTGAACCAGAGACCCGCGAGCCTCTTATTTTCCCAGCCCCGGCCCTCCCCATGCAGAGCCCTCTGCGCAGAGGCTTCAGCGCTGCATTCGTGGAGGCCCTGGCCACAGAAGTAAACACTTTCTTTCTTGCTGCACTTTTTTTTTTTAAAGGGACTGTCACAGCTACAGTGGAATATAGAAAAACAAATGGAGAATGGGGGAGGGAGTGACTGAGCTCCCAGCTTGGGGAGATGGGGGAATCCATCTGGAGCAGAGTGTGTCTGTTTTCTGTTCTGATATTCGGGGAGGCAGCACAGCCCAGTGGGAGCTAGGAAGGCAGGACGTGGGTGTCTGGGGGCGAAAGTGTCTTTTCACCTTAGCTCCCTGAGCTTGACTGAGGAACCAAGACAGTGAACTGTACGCTGGTCCCTGGAGGAAGCGTGTTTTGGTTTTGCCATATTCACAGGTGGGGTCAGGGTGCGGGGCTCCCCTGCCTGCTGGGGCCCTGCTCTCTGTGTTCCCTGAAGCCCTGAATCTGAAACTTCTCCTGTAGGATGAGTGTGTTGTCCAGTAATCGCCACTAGGTCCTCAGAGAGGTATGCACTTCAGATAGGAAGGAGACGGGGTGCTGCGTATCTGGAACGCTGTTTTCTCCTGGGATTCCAGGCTCTGCAAGTTTCTCTTGTAAAGCCTGGGGTGGGAGAGCACTTCAGGACAGGTCCTGCTGGTCCCAGGCTGCCTGAATGGTGGAGGCATGACCCTGAGAGCTGGGGTCTCAGGAAGGAATGCGAGCCGCCAAGGATGGTACCTTCCTGCCCGTGGAGCTGGTGCTGGGCAGTGGTTGAGAAAAGAGGGGGCATCTTTTCTCTGAAGTCAGCCTCCTCCGTCCAGTTTGAGTGGGTCTACTGAAGAGTAGGCTAGGAAAGGGATTCCGTTCATATAGATAAGCACTTCCTGGTGAGACCACTAGGGTGTGCTGTTTGCTGGAGTGTGGGTTTCACCCCAGCGGGTTTTTGTCTCAAGATTCCATGATGAGGATTTCACCTTTCAGATACCACCAGCCAGAAAATAAACCCTGCACACGTCTCTCCCCACTTAACCTTACAGTTTCCCCTTCATTTGTCCCCCCCTTCACTCCTTTTCCCTATGCCCCATTAGGACACATGCCCACCCCTGGTGCCAGGGAATTTGATCTTAAAAGGCCGGGCGTGATGATGTGTTTCCGTGTGTTTTTGTTTGCTTTAGAAGTGGGCACCCTAGCAATAGCAGCACTGCCACGAGGACTTGTAATCGTTTCGCATTCCTGAAAAGGGATGAGAAAGGGGAGGAGCAGACAGGAAGGAGATGGATGGGCTTTGTTGGAGCCTTTAGCCTAGACTTTATTTTATTTTATTTTAAATTTATTTATTTTATTTATTACTTATTTTTGGCTGCGTTGGGTCTTCATTGCTGCGCGTGAGCTTTCTCTAATTGCGGTGAGCGAGGGCTACTCTTCGTTGCGGTGCCTTGGCTTCAGTAGTTGTGGCTCGCCGGCCCCAGAGCACAGGCTCGGTAGTTGTGGCACACGGGCTTACTTACTCCGCGGCATGTGAGATCTTCCCGGACCAGGGCTCGAACCTGTGTCCCCTGCATTGGCAGGCGGATTCTTTTTTTTTTTTTTTTTTTTTTTGCTGTATGCGGGCCTCTCACTGTTGTGGCCTCTCCCGTTGGGGAGCACAGGCTCTGGATGCGCAGGCTCAGCGACCATGGCTTATGGGCCCAGCCGCTCCATGGCATGTGGGGTCTTCCCGGAACGGGGCACGAACCCGTGTCCCCTGCATCGGCAGGCGGACTCTCAACCACTGCGTCGCCAGGAAAGCCCTGGCAGGCGGATTCTTAACCACTGCGCCGCCAGGGAAGTCCCCTAGCCTAGACTTTAGACTGAAGGACAGCAGAGACTTTCTTTTAATCTAATCACATCCTCCCCCAGGTAGTTCATTAGAGAGCCATCTAAAGAGCTTTCTTGCCTAAGAGGAGGGCTAGAGACTGGGCAGGTCAGAGGGGGTGGGGAGGTTGGAGAGAGAGCACAGAGCTTGGGCTTTGTTGGCTAACCTACCTGCCTCCCTTGCTATGGCATCCTGGCAGGTGACTTACTTAGTGTCTGCCTTAAGGGGCTGCTGGGGGGATTAAATGAGATAAGTAGGACATGTAGGTGTTTAGCAATATGTCTGGCTTGGTTAAGTGCTCAATAAATGACAGTTACTATTATAGGAACGTTTAAGGGGGAGCTGGGAGAGAAGGACAGTCTTCTGGATGGATTTCAGAAGTTTTTGTGAGTGTGGCTTGGGAGACATGATCTCTGGGAAGGCTAACATCAGGGTCCCCCTCCTGGTGAAAAAAAAAAAAAGTTTAAGGGACTAGAAGGAGAGATTGTAGGGTAAAGATAAGCACCCCCCTTAGCCCAGGGCTTTTTAGATCTTTGTTCTCTGGTAGTTGAATAACCAAAGGGGGTTTGAAAGGGCACGAGAAGGAACAGAAAGACAGTTGGATTTCAGAATGGATAGGGTGTATTTCTGTTGGTAAAGGAGACCCAGAATACTGGAGTTAAGTAGACTCTAAAAACAGAATATATGCTTTCCCCAAATTGCTCAACTTCCTCTGTCTGTTCTGGGCCTGTCCAGTATAGCTCAGTGAAATCTTATTTCCCCATAGTTTTAGGAAATTGGAGTAAACTTGTATTTGGGGAAGGTGTTTATAGGAATTTATGCTTAGCCCATAGATCCTGGTATGTTTTCTTAAGGATGAAAGGGCCTGTGAGTTGGGCATGGATGCAGCCAGAGGTTTCAGTCTCATTTCTTGACCTTGTTTCTCGGAAGCAGCTTGAGGATCAGCCTTGGGGTCATGGCGCAAGTTTTGGGCGGCCACCTCTCACTCTGTGTGGAAGTGTGCAGAGTTCTCTTAGGACACCCAATCACGAGTTGGACTGTACTTACACTTCCTCTAATCTGCATGTGAACAAGCCTCTGTGGCACAATGTGCAACCTTCCTGCCTTTCTTGTTCAGGGTGAGAGAGAAGTGGGGCTAAGCCGGGGCCTGGAGAGAGAGAGGGCTATGCATTCTTTCTCAGCCGCAGCCCTGTCCTCAGCTAATTTGCTTGGGGACAGCTTCCCCAGGGCTGCAGAAACTGCACCCACCCAGCTGACCGTCAATCCTTTCTTCTGGGCCCCCGGCCCTGGAGCAGAGCTGACAAAGGAGATTCCTGAGAGAGGGCGTTCTTACCGCAGAAAGTGCTGAGCCAAGAGCTCCTAGCCTTCCCCTTGCAGACGTGAAGGGCCAGTGAACCTTGGACCCAGACAGTTGCTTAACACCCCTCTCCCCCTCCCTCTGTCCCTCCGCCCTTCTTGACTTCTTGATATGACTTAAATCCATAAGCATTTGCCCGGCCTTTCCTTTTACTGCTGGCTGAAAGGCAGGAGTGGTCAGATCACAGCTCGCAGAGGCTGTGTCTCTGTGTGGCCGCTGCCTCGGGGACCTGCTTCCACCCAGGGCCAGGGAGTGAGTGTGCTTCCCACCCTCTCCCTCAGCCCCGCTCCTCTTGCCCACTCTCCCTTTGCTGCTCTGCAGTGTCCAGTCGCTTCCTTTCCTGAGTGCCTCTAGCCCTAGGATCTGCCCACTTGCTTGGCCAGCCTGGCCTGACCTCCCCTCGTCACCTCCTGCTCCGTGATGCCCAGCATTTGCTACCCCGCTGCAGCTGTTTCCTTGCCTCTGCTTTGGTGCTGTCTCTCCAGCAGCAGCTCCTGGGTGGGGAGTGGTCATCAGCTGCCTCCAGTCATCCCTAGGTTGGGCTGCACATTCGGATCACTGATCTCTCATCCATACTTTTTTTTGGGGTGATGCAACTATGCAGGGATTTGATGGCCGGAGACCTACAACACTAGAGGCTGGGAATGGTATCTGGGAAAGGAAAAGCCTGGAAAAGAGGAGGCCTGTCTTCTTTTTGGGTGGGGCTGGGCTGCTTGGGCTTTGCTGGGGCTGAAGAGTTCAGCTGAGGGCTGTTAAGGGATACTCCCTGAACAGGGGGATGGTTGTGAGTTTCCAGCAAAGAGCTCTCTGAAGCCTTTAGGTTTGCCAGAGCCAGGGTCCTTGGGGGAAAAGGGCAGTGTTGTGAGGAGAACCCACAGACTAGCTGCTTACAAGGTTGGTTCCCAAGGTTGCATCTCATCACAGGTGACAGGTGAGACTGAAATTGGAGGGAAGACAGACTTTTTTTGGGGTAAGGCTGAAAAGCACAGCCTCAAATCATTATGGTTACACGTGGGAACTGCCAGATTGTTCGTCTTCCTGTCTCCAGTGAGCTCAGATAGAACCGGGATTTAGTTTTCTATCTTGTAAATCAGGTGGGCAGTGCCAGTCTAATGATGAGAAACATGCTTTCTCTCTGGGGAATGAGTGCCGTCCTTTAAAGACTCGAGTTGGTGAGCCAGGTGGAGAAGAGGTTCATGGGAGGTGGGATGTGAGAGAGAGGTCTCTGAAATGGTGGGCGTGGCTGGCTTGCCCACTCTGGCCCCTGTGGAGGAGAGTTCTCTGTAATTGCCAACCTGTTATATATCTCCACCTTTCTTCCTCAGAGGGCAATGCCAGAAAGCTGGTGAAGGCTTTCTTCTCCTCCTCCACTATGGTCGACGGCGTTAAGTATGAAGTGGCCTCCCAGCATGAGAGGGACGCCTCCCCTTTGGCCGATGAAGCCAGCCCCAGGTCGGAGCAGGTAAAACTGAAGAAGGAGATCTCGCTGCTGAACGGCGTGTGCCTGATTGTGGGGAACATGATTGGCTCGGGCATCTTTGTCTCCCCCAAAGGCGTGCTCATATACAGCGCCTCCTTTGGCCTCTCCCTGGTCATCTGGGCTGTCGGGGGCCTCTTCTCCGTCTTTGGGGCCCTTTGTTATGCGGAATTGGGCACCACCATTAAGAAATCTGGGGCCAGCTACGCCTACATCCTCGAGGCCTTCGGGGGACTCCTTGCCTTCATCCGACTCTGGACCTCCCTCCTCATCATCGAGCCCACCAGCCAGGCCATCATTGCCATCACCTTTGCCAACTACATGGTGCAGCCCATCTTCCCGAACTGCTTAGCCCCCTATGCTGCTGGCCGCCTGCTGGCTGCTGCCTGCATCTGTAAGTGGGGCTGGGCAGGAGGGGTGGGGTGGAGCGTGGGGCAGAGGCCAGCACGTGAGTCTGCTTAGTCAGTAAGAAGGAGATGGAAAGGAATGCCTCTGACAGACACTTTTTTGTTGTTGTTAAATTAACGTACGCTAAGTGTGAAAATTCGAACAGCATCAGAGTGTCCAAAAAAAAAATCCTTTCTCCCAACTTCCCATGGTAAACATCATTAGCAGTCTCTACCTTTGCTGACTTTTTTCTTCTTCTTTCAAGGGATGTAGTTTTGTTCTGTTTTACAAAAATGGGATCATAGTACACATATAATTCTACAGTTTGGTTTTTCCCCCAGAACTTATCAGTGATGCTCTTTTCGATTTACAGATCTACTTTAAAACAATGCTTCATGTTATTCCATGTTAATTTTAAGGATGTATTGTATGTTTAACTAATTAAGCCTCTGTTAATGGCCATTTCAGTTGGTTCCAGTTTTTCGGTCTTACAGATAACACTCCAGTGACTATCCTATTGCGTTTGCATGAGTTTTTCTGTGGACTAGATTCTTTTTTAAAAAAATTTATTTCATTGAAGTTTAGTTGATTTACAATGTTGTGTTAATTTCTGTTGTACAGCAAAGTGATTCAGTTATACTTATATATACATTCTTTTTCGTATTCTTTTCCATTATGATTTATCACAGGATATTGAATGTAGTTCCCTGTGCTATACAGTAGGACCTTGCTGTTTAGCCATTGTATGTATAATAGTTTGCGTCTGCTAATCCCAAACTCCCAGTCCATCCCTCCCCTCCCCGCTCCCCCTTGGCAACCACAAGTCTGTTCTCTATGTCTGTGAGTCTTTCTGTTTCATAGATAAGTCATTTGTGTCGTATTTTATTTATTTATTTATTTTCAATTTAAAAAAATTTTTGGCTGCATTGGGTGTTAGTTGCAGCACGTGGGCTCTTCATTGAGGCACGCGGGATCTTTTGTTGCGGTGCGTGGGCTCTTCGTTGCGGCGTGTGGGCTTCTCTCTAGTTGTGGCGTGCAGGCTCCAGGGTGCGTGAGCTCTGTAGTTGTGGTGCGTGGGGTCCAGAGTGTGTGGGCTCTGTAGTTTGTGGCACGTGGGCTCCAGCTGAGGTGCGCGAGCTCAGTAGTTGTGGTGCACGGGCTTAGTTGCCCTACGGCATGTGGGATCTTAGTTCCCTGACCAGGGATCGAACCCACATCCCTGCATTGTAAGGCGGGTTCTTTATCACTGGACCACCAGGGAAGTCCCTGTGTCATATTTTAGATTCCACATATAAGTGATATCACATCGTATTTGTCTTTCTCTGTCTGACCTCACTTAGTATGATAATCTCTCGGCCCATCCATGTTGCTGCAAAACGCATGATTTTGTTCTTTTTCATGGCTGAGTAATATTCCACCGTATATATGTACCACGTCTTCTTTATCCATTCACCTGTCGGTGGACATTTAGGTTGTTTTCATGTCTTGGCTCTTGTGAATAGTGCTGCTATGAACATAGGGGTGCACGTATCTCTTTGAATTATAGTTTAGTCCAGATTTCTGCCCAGGAGTGGGATTGCTGGTTGATATGGCAACTCTGTTGTTAGTTTTTTTGAGGAACCTCCGTACTGTTTCCCATAGTAGCTGCACCAACTTACCTTCTTTGTGGCCTAGATTCTTAAAACTGTCACTTCAATCTACCTTGCCTTTTTCTCCATCTCATAAATAAAATATTATTTAAATTTGTACGTCCAGCAAAGCCACTTTGGAGGTGCTGAGAGGCTGACCTTCTGCAGCCCCTTCCCTCAGCTGCCTCTGTTCTAGAAAAGTGCCCTCGCAGAGTGAGAGACCCTGGGACCGTGGAGACCCCGCCCACCCCCGGCTGTGGAGAAGCTGAACGGTCCTGTCAGTTTCAGGGGCAGCTGTGGGGGACAGGCATTTTGCACCAGGTACAATTGCTTGCTGGATCAACCCTCTCAATCAGCCTCATGTGCTCTTTCTTTTCAGTTTCTCCACTGCCTCATTTTACTCTCAGCTTCCTCTCCAGCCTCCCTCTTTTTTTTTTTTGCGGTACGCGGGCCTCTCACTGTTGTGGCCTCTCCCATTGCGGAGCACAGGCTCCGGACGCGCAGGCTCAGTGGCCATGGCTCACGGGCCCGGCTGCTCCGCGGCATGTGGGATCTTCCCGTACCGGGGCACGAACCCGTGTCCCCTGCATTGGCAGGCAGACTCTCAACCACTGCGCCACCTGGGAAGCCCCAGCCTCCCTCTTTTGACTGTTGTGCAGAGAGCCGGCTGTCCTCTGTAGGCTCCTCCCGTGTTTCGTGTGCCCGTGTGAGGACTCGGACTCATGTCTGTGTGTGGGGCTGTTTGTCATGCTGGCAACAGTCGGGGAGGAACAAAGGCACTGCCCTAGGTTGCAGGAAGGGGGTTTTCCCTTGAGGTCTTAAATGCGATCTGTAGTTTCTCTGGCATCATTTACAGATGAGCTGGTGGGCTCACTTTCTTGATGAAACTAATTTTAGGATCTGTTGGTCTCGGAGTCCCCTCAAACGTGGGCATATACTTACATATCTTGTGTAGAGTAAGGATTATTCCACTTAAGTAAAATTTCCAAGAGGGCTGCATCCCTTTAAGCACCAGAATTCTATTTTAGCCATCTTGGTTGAAATCTCTTTAAAACCAGTGATATGTCTGCTTGCCCTCATAACTTGACTTTTTTTTTTTTTTTTGGTGACTCAGGGTCACGACTGCACATGTCAAAGCTTGTATGACTGAGGCCCCTGGTCTGGGGATGAATGTTTGCTTGCTCAGTGGCCTCAGACAGCTGGCCTGACTTCAGTGCCTCAGATTTTATTCTTTCATGATTTTGATGTGTGTTGTCTCTGACAGCTATTGTTCCTTGATTCTGGCATTGGGCCTGCCTTCATCAGTCTTTTTTTTTTTTTTTTTTTTTTTTTTTGCAGTACACGGGCCTCTCACTGTTGTGGCCTCTCCCATTGCGGAGCACAGGCTCCGGACGCACAGGCTCAGCGGCCATGGCTCACGGGCCCAGCCGCTCCGCAGCATGTGGGATCTTCCCGGACCGGGGCACGAACCTGCGTCCCCTGCATCGGCAGGCAGACTCTCAACCACTGCGCCACCAGGGAAGCCCCCTTCATCAGTCTTTTTAAGTTGCTGCTTCTAATTTGGGAATAGAGATGTACTCAAACTCTTGTGCACCCAAGTACACATACACACACATGTGTGCCCTCCTAAGAATACATGCAGACTAGCCACAGTTATGATTAGTCTGGAGAGCTCCCCAGTTAATAAAAGACAGAGTTTCGTGCTGGATTTATGGCATATATTTGAGACAAGCCTGATAGAATGAAAAGCATACCAGACTTGTGTTTGAGGCTGGGCTCAATAACTGTGTGTAGTGACTGTTACTTCCAGACTCCTGTGAGCGTGACATGAGATTCAGTGAAAACCATAAATCATGACTCAAGTGTAATGTATTAATGATTATGATTAAAATTGCTCTCTCTTGGTTGCTTATAGGACTTTGTTCTATCTCTAATAATCTTCAGAGGGACATAGAGATCTGGAAAAAGGTTCAGAAGGGCAACTGAGATTGTAAGTAAGAATTTAGGGGCATATGATTCATGAGTTTCTTCCTTCAGCTCTTGTTTAATGAGCAACCAGTACAAGTCAGATGCTCAGATATTCTGTCCAGATAGGATCTAGGCAGTAATAGCTCATTTTTCTAACCGTAACCCTTCAGGAGAAAACCAAGAAGTAGGGAGAGGAAGAGGCTTACAAGCAGCCACAAAAGAGGCACCCTAGGAACCAGAGAGACGACTTTCCTCTCGTGGGGAGGATCGCTTAGGACGACAATACAGGGACTGTGATGTCTGAACTGAATTTTGAATAGAAACATAGCCGTCTCCTCAGACACTTCTCACAGAGGGAACTGCGTGTGAAGGTGCAGGGTACAAAAAGGCGCAGAACCGGTCCAAGAATGCCAGATAGTTGGTATGGCTGGAACGTGGGTAGGAGAGGAATGAGAAGGGAGAGACTGGAAATGTAGCCCCAGGGCCAGCTCCGCAGGGGGTTATATGGTGCCAAAACAGGTTAGACTTTATCTTGAGAGCAGGCAGAAGCTATTGACCTTAAGTGTAGACATGAAATCACATTTGCTTTGAAGAAGAACTCTGGCTTTGTGTAGAGTGTTTTTGGAAAAAAGTGTGAGACAGAAGGTAGGGGCACCGGGTTAGGGAGCTGCAACCTGAAGGGTAGTGATGGCCTCCACTGTGGGCGGTGCCTTTGGAAGGGAGATGAAGGGATGGATAAAGAAATAGTCATAAGATGGGATTTCTAAGACTTCTGGGTGTGGAGGGCATGGGAGCTCTCAGAGGTGATGCTAAGGATTCAGGCTTGGACAGATGGGGGGGTGATGGGGTTGCCTTCTGAAATAGGGAAGGTGGGCTGAGTGATGAGGTAGAGGGGGCACCTGGGGCTTCCGCTGGGATGCTCATGTGCCCTTCCAAGAGCTGTACCTTCCTAGAGTCATCATGACCCAGAATTGGTCATTTTCCCCCAACTGAGTCACACTTACCTAAAAAAGACGTACATGTTGATGTCAGTCTATTAATGTACATGGTGAGCATACATGTATGATTTCTTTTTTTTTAAATTATTTTTATTTTTTGGCCGCGCCATGCTGCATGTGGGATCTTAGTTCCCCAACCAGGGATCAATCCCGTACCCGCTGCGTTGGAAGCACGGAGTCTTAACCACTGGACCGCCAGAGAAGTCCCACATGTATGATTTCTAATGAGCAGAAGGCATGTGTTCGCTATCAAGATACCCCTTTCCTAGTACCATAGTCACCGGGGAACCCATCTAGTAATCAGGGAATTCCTTGCAGGGCATGGAGCCAGAACAAAGGAAGAAAGTTTTGACTATTTGAGGAAAATTTACTGAATGCAGTGGGTTCTCTAAGGTATGAGGCTGAAAGGTAGAGCCCTTCTTGCAGGGAACTCATGGTTAGTGGAGCAGAAGGGCAAAAATAGTCAGTGAAACATTGTATGTGGTGAGTGCTGGGAGGGGCTTGAGTGCGGCTAATTCAGGAGGTGAGGTCCGCACTCAGTACCCAGCACTGAAGAATGGAGAGGAGTCAAGGGGGGGCAGTGAAGAACCCACTCACCACAGCCTACAGAGCCGACGCCATCGGACGCTGTGACACATCTCATCCCGCTCACCCTCACTCTCTCCGATGCAGCTCCGGGCCTCCCCTTCTTGCTTTTCTTCCAATTTGCCTGGCACACTCCCGCTTCAAGGGCTTTGTACCTATTGTTCTTTCTGCCGGGAAGGCTTTTTCCCCAGATGCCTTCAGAGCTTATTCCTTTACTCCATTCAAGTCTTTGCACAAATATTGCCTTACCGGAGACCTATCCCATTTAAAATGGTCACTCGCAGTCTCCCAGCCAGTTTTGTTTTTCTCTATAGACTTCTTACCACCTGACATTAATTCTTTACTTGTTTATTATCTATCTTTGCCTCTAGAGTATCAACATCATGAAAGTAAGGACTTTGTTTTGCACACTGCTGAGCCTTTGGCACCTAGAACAGTGCCTGGCATCCGCTAGGTACTCAGTAAATGTCTGTTGAATGAAGAAGGCGTAAGGAATTCTAGGCACAGGCAAAGGCAATGTAAAGGCACAAAGGTGAGAAGAAGTGTGGGGCGCGGGCTGTGCATGGGGGATTGTGGGATGTGAGGGGACAAGGGGAGGCAAGGGGTTAGCGCACGAGGCCAAACCTTCCTAGAGGGCTTAGATTTTCTCCTGAAGCCTATAAGGAGCCATTGCAGGATTGGAAGGAGGGAGCAGGGCAGCTGGGGTGGGACCTAAGAGCAAGTCTGGAGGCAGAGACACAGGTTAGATAGCTTTCTTACCCATCTAGGTAGGAAACGACAAAAGCCTGAACTGCTGTTTTCCCAGCACTGGTCATTGTCGTTATGGAGCTTGTGTGTGTGTGTGTGTGTGTGTGTGTGTGTGTGTGTACAGGATGGGCAACCCAGTCCAAGATTACAATGGATCATGATGAGTGTTGTGACTTGTGAGGCAGAGGGAGCCCAGGAGGAAACCTGAATAGCCTAGGGGTTTAGAAGCTCTGCATAAGGAAGTTGACACCTGAATGAAGAAGAATTAACCGAGTAGAGAGGGAAGAGGAGCATCCCAGGCAGCAAGAACGAATGTGTGAAAACTTGAAGACAAGAAAGGACATCTTTGAGACACTGAAAGGAGCTCAGGTATTGCGTTTAAGGTAGGAAATGTTGAGAGTTGGCCTGCAGAGGTAGATGGAGGTCACAGGATAGGTTGTTCAGGGCTTTATATAAACTGTTCTAGTTATTATTGCTGTGTAACAAATCACACAAAACTAGGTGTTTTCAAGCAGTCATTTTATTCTTTCTTGGTTTCTATGGCTTAGGAATTTGGGAAGGGCTAAGTGGGGCAGTTCTGGCTCAGGGTCTTATGTGGTTGTAGTCAGATGGTGGCAGGAGGTGAAACAGGCGGAAGCTGAAGCAGATGCAGACTAGATGGGCATCTTTTTCTCAAGTCGCGTCAGGGCTTTTCCATGGGGTCTCTCCATATGGACTACGTTGAGCTTTCTCACATAATGGCAGCCTCAGCGCAATCAGACTGTTTTACTTGGTGGCTGAAGGCTTCAAGAATGAGTATCCGAGCAAGCAAAGTGGAAGCTGCATTGCCTCTTATGACCTAGCCTCTGAAGTCACATGGTATCACTCCTGCAGTACTATATAGGTAGAAACATTCACAGAAGACCATCCAGTTTTAAGAGAAGAGACACAGACCCTACCTCTTGATGGGCAGAGTGTTAAAGTCACATTGTATGAAAAGCATGTGGGTTGGGAGATATTGTCGAGATATCTTTGGAAAATATAACCTACAGCACATGCTATATTAAGGAGTTTGGTGGGCTTCCTCTAAGGCAATGAAAAACCTCTTTGGGCTTTCAAAGTAGGGGAGTGATATTTGTGATTTAGATTTTAAATAATTTGTGATTTTTAGGAAGATTATTCTGACTTTGCAGGGCCAAAAGCAGTGGGACCAGTTAGGAAGCTGTTGCCATGATCCTGGTGAGAGATGCTGGTGGCTTGGACTAGAGTCACGTTTTGGGGATGAAGATACTGGTTAAGACTTGGACACCAGTTAGATATGGTTAGAGATTGTCAATGATGATAAGATACTGAGCTTTGGCATCTGGCTTGGACAACTGGGTGAACGGTGATGCCATTTACTTATAGGGGGAACACTGGAGGAGCAGTAGTAGGTTTGCAAGAAATTGATGGAATCAGTTTGTGCCTGGTGATGTTGAGTAGGTGGTTAGATATTCCTGTGTATCTGGAATCATGACAGTTGGGCTGGTGATATACTTTTGGGAATCATCAGAGTATAGTAGTTGAAATCACAGTAGCAGATGAGATGATCCTGGGACAAGATATAGAAAGGGAAGAGAAAAGGGCTTTGGGTAGCATTCTTGGAATTCTTAGAATTATAAGAATCCTTAGAGTACCATCGTTGAGGGAGAGGTATTCTGCAAAAAAGATGGAGAAGCAGCATCCAGAGAAATAGGGAAACGTGGAGAGGGTGAGTGGAAGAGAGCAGTTTGAGGAGTCCGTGGCCAACAGTGTCCAGTCTGCTAAGAGGTCAAGCTAGATAGGACTGAGTGGAGTTGTTTGGATTTATCAACATGAAGATCACGGGTGACTTTGGAGAGGGAAATTTCAGGGCAGTGAGGGCGGAGTCAGATTTTGGAGAGATCGTTTATTTATCCAGCATGATTTATTGAGTATCAACTCTGCCTAGTTCTGGGTTAGGCCCTGGGGATACAAAGATAACTGTTACCCAATCTCTACCCTCACATAGCTCACAGTTGATGGGAGGGACAGATATGTAAACAGTTCCGAGGAAAGGCAGTGCACCCAAGGCAGGTGGGTTTACACTCAAAAGTAGCCTTTCTTGGAAGAACTGTTAAATAAAATATGGAATGGAACATCGCTGGAATTGACAAGAAGGAGGTCAAGGGGAACTTTGGCAGGCTTTTCACTGGAGTAGTGCAGCAGATATCAGACTGCATTGTGGAGAAAGGACAGGGAAGGGAATATAGATGTGCTTTCTAGAAGATGGACTCTGGAGGCAAGGAAGGCGGTTGTTAGTGGAAGGAACCAAAGCTGAGGGGGGAGTTTATGGGAAAGACTTAAGCTCGCCTTAGGTTGGTTTGGGGCTGCGTTTCTGGAAAACTTGGATGAAATATTCATACCCTACAATGAAGTCTTCCCCATGGTTGGAATACTTGGGATCCTGGAGTCAGCATTTCTGTCCCTTGAACAGTCCAGGGCTCATCCTCATTCCTTTGAGAGGCAGCGGTGCCTGGTGGTGAGAAGCACGGCATCAGGCAGGTTAAATTCATTAGTCTCAGTTTCCTCATCTGTAGAACAGGACTCTACCTCACAGAGGCGTGATCTATATTTCTACCATACTTTCACCCTTTCCTATTCATCAGTGACAACTTCGGGAGAGCGTATACGGTTTCTACTTCTGTCCGGGTGGCTTGCGTTTCCTTTACAGGCGTAGTCCTCCTTTAGAACTGCAGATGAACTAACTACAGCCCTAGATAAGCTAGTATTGCTAATAGACCTTGAAATCATTTACGGATTATTTATTGCTTAGGTAAGTTTTTTGTATGCATGGGTGACTTCACTCATTGCATTGTCAAGGTAATCACATGCTGCCCTCTCCACCAGGAATTCCACCTCCCTTCCTGGATGGGTTGCCTCTCAGTGACTTTCATAACACCTGATTCTTGTAATCGCCCAAGTTTACTTTTCTGGGAAGGCTGGGGACTGGGTCTTAATCAAAGAGTCTGCACAGGGTCTGGAACACAGTGGGTTCAAGCTCAATACATGCTTATTGGATGGATGGATGCATGGAAGGATGAATGGATGAATGGATGAATTCTGAGTTCTGAAGGAATCTTGCTGTCCCGTTCAGGGCTCTATAAATGGTTACTTTTCCCAGCCAGAGGGGTGTGCATTCAGCCCCTCCTGAAGCTGATTACATTGGCTTCTCAGAGCTCTTTGAGGATTGCTCTAGTTCTCCGCAGCCAGGAAGCCCTGTTACCCCAGGGGGAGATAGTCCCACTCCCCGGCCCACATCCTTGCATGCAAATGGGGGGCATATAGTGTAGTGGAATGAGCTGGCCACTGGCTGAGTGGCCTCAGTTTTCTCAATTGTAAGATGAAGATAATAAACCTACTCTGTCAGATTAAATTAGATGATGTATGTAAGAATGTCAGTGACCCTGTGACCCAGTTTTTTTGGTCTAGATTTCTGCCTTTTGTTAATGGGATGTTTTATCTCCTGTGTATTCAGTCTGCCTGCTGTACCAGTCGGCCAGCAGCACACATGCGGGCCCCCATGTGAACAGATTACTCTTTAGGGGTCAGGCGGTCTCGGCATCCCTGACGCTTGACCCTCTTGATTTGCGTGTAGTAGGTGCTTTTCAGTGAATGTCGGCTGGAGGAGTGAACAGAAGGTACAGCTCCAGATTCAGCTTGGCCGAGAAAGTCATTGCATCTCTTGGCTCTCAGGGTGTTGGGGGCTGAGGGCCACTGTGGGGCCTGGGCAGAGGGGAGGGCGGCTGCTCCAGCCGCTTGTGGACGCTCTAGGACTTCAGATCTCTTGAGAGCTTTGGCCACTGTCCTCGGGCAGCTTTTCCTGGTACTGGAAGACTTCGTGTCCTTGTAGCTAACGAGGTGGAACAGCCAGATGCTGGGCCGCCAACTGCCTTTTGCCCTTTGAACTTTCTACTTGGAAGCTAGTTGCCTCTTCCAAAGGGATTATCCATTTTAAGGTGGGGGTGAGGAAGCTTACATTTCTTTTTTTTATAATAAATTTATTTTATTTATTGTTTATTTTTGGCTGCGTTGGGTCTTCGTTGTGGTGCGCGGGCTTCTCATTGCGGTGGCTTCTCCTGTTGCAGAGCTCAGGCTCTAGGCTCACAGGCTTCAGTAGTTGTGGCATACGGGCTTCAGTAGTTGTGGTGTGCAGGCTTCAGTAGTCTTGGCACGTGAGCTCAGTAGTTGTGGCTCGCGGGCTTAGTTGCTCAGCGGCATGTGGGATCTTCCCTGACCAGAGCTCCTGTGTCCCCTGCATTGGCAGGCGGATTCTTAACCACTGTGCCACCAGGGAAGCCCAGGAAGCTTACATTTCATGTTCCACATTCACAGCAGCAAGGGGACTAGAGTCAGAGCGCTGAGGTCTTTCTGGTATGGGGTCAATGTGAACTTTGGAACAAACTCTTCACCAGCAGGGAGGGAGATGGAGCTCTGTGCTGGCCTGATCCCCAAAGCTTTTCAGGGGTTCACCCTTGGTCTCTTCCTTTTTCTATTCTCTTTCTCTCACAAGAGGCTAAGGGAACAGCCTAGAGGAAGCTGGGGAAGGAGCTAGGGGCAGTGGGTGCCAACCTCGGCTGACCATTGGAGTCACCTAGCGGGTTTAAAAAAAACACTTGGGACTTCCCTGGTGGCGCAGTTGATAAGACTCTGTGCTCCCAATGCAGGGGTTAGGGTTCAGTCCCTGGCCATGTGGGAACTAGATCCCACATGCATGCTGCAACTGAGGAGCCCACCTGCTGCAACTAAGACCCGGCACAACCAAATAAATAAATAAATAAACATTAAAAAAAAAATACTCCTGGCCCCTTCCTCTCCCTCTCTTTTCACCCAGCCAAATAACTCTGAACCACTGGCAGAAGAATGGAAATTAGCTTGGAGAACAAGACTTGAGGAAGCAGAAAGTTCCTGCTGAGGAGAACTGATGGGGGCCTTGGAAAGAGAGGTTCTCAATTGTCACCATGCTTTAGAATCACCCAGGGAACTTTTTTTTTTTTTTTTTTTTGCGGTACGCGGGCCTCTCACTATTGTGGCCTCTCCCGTTGTGGAGCACAGGCTCCGGACGCACAGACTCAGCGGCCATGGCTCACGGGCTCAGCCGCTCCGCGGCATGTGGGATCTTCCCGGACCGGGGCACGAACCCGCGTCCCCTGCATCGGCAGGCAGACTCTCCACCACTGCGCCACCAGGGAAGCCCCCGTGTGTCTTCTTGCCGGATGCTGTCACCCATGAAGCCTGAGTAAACGACATGGTTATTATGTAGCCTGAAAAGGTAAAAGTGTTTGAGGACCAGCTGCTATCTGGGAGATACAACAGCACCTAGGAAGGGTGGAAGAAATAATCAATCAAGGAATCAAGAAGAAAAAGTGATTTTTAAGATGTAGAGAGTATCCTAAACCAGCATTCAACAACAAAAAACAAAACAAGCAGTAAAGAAAACAAGGAAAAACTTGAAATGTCTGGCTTTAGGCAGAAGAGCTGAGGCTTTTTTGGAGAGCTTAAATCTGGTCCTTCTGAGGGAACAGCCTCGGTAGAGTATTCTGGAGACATCTGGCTATTCGTAGGCCTGAGCGTACCAGTTAAGGGGCTGGACTGCTCCCCAGCAGTGTGACTCTGACTATGCATAGACTAGCCTAATGCAGAGATGGGTGGTTTTTCTTGAGTAACATGTGACAGAGAGCTTGCTCACCTCAGTTAAGCCCACAGGCTGCTATACTTCTGCTGATTGCTGGGGGATGAATGATGTCACCAGTCAGAAGACACATGAGACGTGTCACTGGTGACTTTGAAGTTCACGATAGCAAATGGAGTGGCAGGTGGAATCTTCATCTCTTTGTCACTTGAAGTCTGTGTATGTGAAAGAAAAAAGAGAACACAGAACTAAGCCCTGGAATGTAAATGCTAGGATACCAGAGGATACACTCTGGTGAGGGATGGAGCAGATGTTATAGAGATTGGGAGAGATGCACTTAATGAAGCTTTAAACTGAAATTTTAGAGGAAGGGGAAAAATACACAGATAAAAGTATACATCTGGGTAGTTTGGAGGCTATGATGTATTATAGAGAAAGAAGAATAAAGTTGGAAAAATTGCTCAGTAATGCATTTGGAGAAGCTGGAAGATTGGGAGTGATGTTTTTGGACTCATCAACATTCAGTGAGGTTAATAAACACATTTGCTTTTTACATTTACTGTAAGGAGGAAACAATTTATTTGATTAGAATATGACAGTGACAGAGTATACCTTGTTTGGGCTTCCCTGGTGGTGCAGTGGTTGAGAATCTGCCTGCCAATGCAGGGGACACGGGTTCGAGCCCTGGTCCAGGAAGATCCCACATGCCGTGGAGCAACTAAGCCCGTGCACCACAACTACTGAGCCTGTGCTCTAGAGCCCACGAGCCACAACTACTGAAACCCGTGTACCTAGCGCCCGTGCTCCTCAACAAGAGAAGCCCGTGCACCGCAACAAAGAGTAGCCCCCGCTCGCCACAACTAAACAAAGCCCACGCGCAGCAGTGAAGACCCAACACAGCCAAAAAAAAAAAAAAAAAAGTATACCTTGTTCAAAAGTGATGGATTTGCTAGAAAAGCTGAGATTGATATAATATATCAAAGAGAGATGTACTTGTATGAGGATCTGCTATAATAAGGGATGCCTGCTCCCTCTGGGCAAGGTTACTTTTTGATTCTTTTGATTGCAGTGAGAGGGAAATTTCAGGACCAAGACACAGAGACCTGTCAAAGGATTTTACCTCCCCTTTCTCTCTTTCCCAACAAACATAATGGACAGTACTACCCAGTACTGCCTCCAGCTTTTTGCCTGCAGGAGGGCTGCTTTTCACAACTAAACAGGAGAAGTCTCTTCCTTCCTCATTACAGATACGTGGCCCATCTCTTAGAAAGGACACCAAGGCCCTGGCCTCTGTTAATCCCACCTGCTTACCTTGGGAAGAAGAATTATTACATAGTGCTATCAGAGGGCTCTCAGATACCAGTTAGAGATTTTTCCTGAAGATCTCCCATAGTAAAGTACATGGAAATAAACCCCCATCCTAAGGGAAGAAGCATGGTGAAGAGAACACGAAGATAAAAGCAAAAAGAAGTAGGAATGATGTAACTGTGGGCATTTACTGCACACTCTCAGATCAGAAGAATAAGTGTTTTGCTTTCCTCATAAAAATCATAAAATTTGTACAAAAGGGAAATATGGTAGCAATGGAAGCTTCAATTCCCTGAGCATCTTTTGCTAAAATCAGTTGCATTCTATTAGAAGCAGTACCTCTCTACATTAAAAAAAAATGGTTTATTATGGAAGATTTCAAACATATACAAAAGTAGAGCAAATTGCACAGTGAACTCCCAGGGTTCAAGCACCAGCATCAATGATTATCAACACTGTTTTATCAACATATATGCTCCAACCACCCCTTCCTCACCCACACTAGATTATTTAAATCAAATCCAAGACATCAAACCATTTAATCCATAAAGGCTTCAATATATGTCTCTAAAGGATAAGGATTTATTATTATTATTATTTGACATAACCAGGGGCAATGTGGAATCCTTATGAGGAAGTGATTATGTCTTCTCAGAGTTTATGTCCCAGAAAAAGAAATGCTGGATTTCCTCCAAAATGTACTCTAAATTTTAGGCAAAGAGATTGCAGAAAAGTTCAGGGCAAAGAATTACAATTTTACAGCCAGGGATTTAAAAACAGGAAAAAGACCAGGGGTGTCTTCAAAATGAAATTCTTTTTTTTTTTTTTTTAATATTTGTTTATTTATTTTGGCTGCACCAGGTCTTAGTTGTGGCATGCGGGCTCATAGTTGTGGCATGTGGACTTTTTTTTTTTTTTTAGTTGAAAAAATTTTTATTTCGGGTGGGTAACTTTAAAAAAAAATAAAAAGAAAAGAATATACAACAACCTGCACTGGAGTATGTTAAGGATTTTGATTTCCAAATGTATAATACCTTTCAAGAGAAAACACTGATTTCGTAAACAGTGTCCATGAAAACATACATTATGAAATGTTCTCATTCCCATATGACCCAGATACGCATGGTCTACCTCAATTCTCTTCTTTGAGGTGTTGGAGAGGCATAGTTCGTAGTGCACTGAGCTGCACTGTGGCTTGTCAGTCAGTGCTCGTGAAGACAGAATAAACAACACCTTGTCCAGACAGTAGGATTGACATGGAGCATGGCCAATGGTCCTTCCCAGTCATAATATTTAGTTCTTCCAGGTTAAAAAAATATCATTGTTCAAAAACTAAGAATAAACTAAGATAAACCACAGAAATGATTTCTGTAGTCTGGAGAAAAATTAAGAAAGAAGGTAATGTTCTTCAGTGATACTATGATGGTTTAAAAGTAAAGGTATTTAAAGCTCTTATACCAAGAAAAGAAGTCTTGGAAAACAGAGAAGTGAAGACAAATGAAAGATTCTGCAGTTTGGAGGACGTTTTACTTTGATGTAAGTGAACATTGTGTACCTAACAGGCACAGTGAGAAGTGATGTCCTTTTTTTTTTTTTTTAATTAATTAGTTAATTAATTTTTGGCTGCATTGGGTCTTTGTTGCTGTGCACGGGCTTTCTCTAGTTGCGGCGAGTGGGCTTCTCATTGTGGTGGCTTCTCTTGTTCTGAAGCACGGGCTCTAGGCGCATGGGCTTCAGTAGTTGTGGCACATGGGCTCAGTAGTTGTGGCGCACGGGCTTAGTTGCTCTGCGGCATGTGGGATCTTCCTGGAACAGGGATCGAACCCATGTCCCCTGTATTGGCAGGAGGATTCTTAACCACTGGGCCACCAGGGAAGTCCCAAGAAGTAATGTTCTTGACAAATCTTTTAGATTTTAAATCTCAGACACAGTGTATGTAGCAAATCCTACAATTTCTAGTGTTTCCACCTTTTAAAATTCAACAACAAAAGAAAGAAGAAGCTTAAGCTAGGATTTCCAAGAGTCAAGAACACCCTTTCAGGCCGCGGAAAGTCCTATCCTGGGTCTGTGGTGGCTGCTGGCATAGATAAGGCAGAGTCAGGATGAAATCCTTTATTCAGAACATGCGTTTCTAGTGTACCGTTTATTACCTTATCTCACTCATCACACTTCCTCATTAAGAGGATCATCTCAGCAACGAATATATAAAAGGACACACATTTTAGTGATGTAAGGCCTATGTTACTGATCACCACTCCTGGAAGACAAGAGTATCTTACCTGCAGCAAAGGCATCAGCTGCAAACACAGTGCTTGCTCATAGAGCAAGTTCAGTTCTGCACAACTGGAGAAGGAGAGTTTGGAGGTGTAGAGGTAATAGTGCACATGCCTGAATGTGGAACCATCTCTGTCAATGAACAGCCTCTGCCTTTCCGAAGAGGTCAACGCTGAAGCCTCCTTCCATAACAGGGAGCCTGGGAACTGAGCGAGTTTGCTTCTGGGAACTGAGAAATGCCAGCTCCCGATGTTGAAATGAAACAAATCCTCTGCTGACTCATGAGGCATACCAGGCTCCTCCATGGTCTAGGGTCCTGAGGCGGGTGGGCAGGAGCGTGACCCGGGCAATAACGGCCCCCGGAAGCGTGGTGGCACGCGGGGCCATGCGGACTTTTTAGTTGAGGCCTGCACGCGGGATCTAGTTCCCCGACCAGGGATCGAACCTGGGCCCCCTGCATTGGGAGTGTGGAGTCTTACCCACTGGACTACCAGGGAAGTCCCTTCAAGATGAAATTCTGATACAATAATTAATCTTATTTAGGAAGAACAGGAGAATCATCTGAAGAAAGTGATGTGATTGAACACATTGATTTTTTTTTAAACTAATTTTTTAAAATTTATTTATTTTTTAAGTTTTGGCTGTGTTGGGTCATCATTGCTACAGGGTTTCTCTAGTTGCAGTGAGCAGGGCTACTCTTCTTTGCAGTGTGCGGGCTTCTCTTTGTGGTGGCTTTTCTTGCTGTGGAGCAGGGGCTCTAAGCACGCGGGCTTCAGTAGTTGTGGCGCACGGGCTTAGTTGCTCCGTGGCATGTGAGGTCTTCCCAGACCAGGGCTCGAACCCGTGTCCCCTGCATTGGCAGGCAGATTCTTAACTACTGCACTACCAGGGAAGCCCCTAACACATTGATGATTTTTTTTTTTTTTTCGGTACGCGGGCCTCTCACTGCTGTGGCCTCTCCCATTGCGGAGCACAGGCTCCGGATGCGCAGGCTCAGTGGCCATGGCTCACGGGCCCAGCCGCTCCGCGGCATGTGGGATCTTCCCGGACCGGGGCACGAACCCGTGTCCCCTGCATCGGCAGGCGGACTCTCAACCACTGCGCCACCAGGGAAACCCCTAACACATTGATTTTTGATGAGCTCAGATTTTTAGAAACGATATGCAAGAGATGAGAGGTGACATAATCAAGACTAAATAAATAAAGGAGTGACCCTGCAAGGAGAGTGTCCAGAAGGTTAATGCCCAGCATAAACTAAGAACTGAAGAAGCGACTAAGGCCAACAAAATTTTCCGAGAGCAATGTTCAGAGTGAGAACAGCAGGGGCAAGGCTGGATGCTCTGGGGGCAGTTAGATCTATGATAATAGATGGTGGAAAGGAGAGGCCACAGTCCCACTTTTCCTCTAACTTTACCTGCAGAAGGATTGCTCCCCTAAGAAAGGGTTCAATAAAAACCCAACAGGCCGATAGATCTAGGCCAACAAAAAACAAGACCAAGAGAGTTGAGGAGATAGTAATAAAGCGTGTCATTGCTTTAAATGTTTTTAACTATCCACTTGCAAACAAATGGAAAGAATTTATAATTAGTTGAGATGACAGAATGACTACTAGGCATCTCCAGGACCTTGGAGAACAGGAAGGGTATAAAAAGGAAACTGTTGAGTGACTTATTAGTTTCCTATTGCTGCTGTAGCAAATTACAACCAATTTAGTGGTTTAAAACAACACAAATTTATTATTTCACAGTTCTGTAGGTCAGAAGTCTGAAAAGCCGGCTAACCGGGCTAACATCAAGGTGTCAGCATGGCCATGTTCCTTTCTGGAGGCTCTAGGGGAGAGTCCATTTTCTTGCCTTTTCTAGCTTCTAGGGGCTCATGGCCCCCTTCCATCTTCAAAGCCAGCAGTAGCTAGTCAAGTCTTTCTCACATCAAAAGTCTTTCACACTGACTCTTCTGTTTCTCAGGGCCACTGTGCCTACCACAAGTGATAACCTGGCTTTCCAAGAAAGAAAAGGAGGGACTTCCCTGGTGGCGCAGTGGTTAAGAATCCGCCTGCTAATGCAGGGGACAGGGGTTTGAGCCCTGGTCTGGGAAGATACCACATGCCGCAGAGCAACTAAGCCCATTTGCCACAACTACTGAGCCTGCGCCCTAGAGCCCGTGAGCCACAACTACTGAAGCCCACGTGCCTAGCGCCCATGCTCCACAACAAGAGAAGCCACCACAATGAGAAGCCCGCACACTGCAACGAAGAGTGGCCCCCGCTTGCCGCAACTAGAGAAAGCCCATGCACAGCAACGAAGATCCAACGCAGCCAAAAATCAATAAAGTAAATAAATAAATTAAAAAAAAAGAGAGGAGGTGGATTCTGAGCATTCTGCACTGGTAATCCGAGGTTGATTCCTCCCCAAATTCTAGGCTCATCTGTTAAACCTGGTTAGCAAAGTGTGAAGGGAAGAAAGGAGGATCTCTAGTAACCTGTATAGATTTGCTAAAAAGAAGCTAACCTCATTTTTTGTTCAATTTTAATTTTTTATTCAAGTGTAATATACAAAAGGAACTGTGCACATGTCATAAGTGTACAGCTTGATGAATTGTCAAACTGAACACACATGTGTAACCAGCATCCACATCAAAAAGGCAGCCCCCTGAACCTCTCCTGCGCTTCTCCCAGTCACTCCCCTGTGCCCCCCATGCACACGCTAAGGGAAATCGCTGTTCTGACTTCTAGTAGCATAGATTAATTTAGCCTGTTTTTATGTAAATGGATATAAAGGGTGTGTACTCTCTTGTGTTTGGCTTGTTCACTTAATACGTGTGTGACATTCAGCCATAATTTTGTCTGTAGCTGTAGATGGTTCATTCTCATTGCTGTTTAGTATTCCATTGTATTCATTTAGCCATTCTATCATTGATTGGCATTTGGGTTGTTTAAATTTTTGACTATTACAATGGTATAGCTATGAACATTCTAGCATAAATATGTACTAATTTCATTTGAATTATTATTTGATAGCATCGTTAGATTTCTAGAGCAGAGACGTGTATATACAGATTTCAGAGTGGTTCTTGGCAAACTCTTGTGATATTCTTGTTGACAAGGTAGAAAAAGATGGACTAGATAAAAAAAAATAGTTTGGTGGATTCCTGGTTGACGTCGTGGAATAATGACAGCAGAGAGGAAGATCTATAGTGATAGACTACAGGGCTCTGCCTATCCTAGTCAACATTTTTATAAGTGACTTCAGTGAAGATCCAGAAAGTTTGCTAATCAGATTTGCAGATTTCACAAAATTGAAGGCATTTGAACTAACTGATTAAAATGAAGGGGGAACTCCATTTCTGATAAATGGGAATGATGCCTAAAAATTCAGAGAGAAAAGTTACTAGGAATAAATGTAAAGCCCCATATTTGGGATTAAAAAAAAATCACTTTTAATAGGCCCAAACACAGGGAGAGGGAAAAGCTCATCAGTTTGGGAGAAAAAAAGGAGTTAACAGTTGACGAGTTCAAACTGAGACTCCATAGCCTGCAACAATATCTGGAGTTTTCTGTGTGGGTCTCAGTTTCCAGGGAGACACTGACAAAGTGCAATTAATACAGAGGAGTGAACTGGGCTGGTGAGTGGGAAACCATATTTATCACACAAGATGTTGAAGAAAATAGGTCTTTGGACTGAAGAGGGAAGACTCAAGGGGAACAGGATGTCAGCCTTTAATGATAAGAAGGGCTTATCATGATGTGCGAGAGGCTTCAGCTTGATGCTTTGTGGCTCCAGGGGAGAGGTCCAGGACAATTAGCTAGAAGTTGCGAAGGAGAAGTTTTTGGCGGGGTGGGAGGAAGAGCTATTGGTCTCTTTACAAACGGCATGAGTGGCCTAATAAATTGCTGAGGTTTTTACAGTCCCTGGGAATCTGAAGGAGAAAATGGCTTAAATAGCAGCCTAAGTTGTGTGTTATGTTGTATGTATTTAAAACTAATGGTGCTGGGAGAATTGTAGGCTGAATGTTCTTTTTCAGGGACTGTTTAGTTTGAACATCTAAACTAAATCTGGGCATCTGATCCTGAATGGGCCTGCAAGCTTTGTTCACTTCTGGATTAAGCCAGGCATCTGCTCTCCTTGCTTTTAGTTCTAGAGCTGACGCTGGGCCTTAGTGCTGGAACTAGCCTCCTCCTCCGGGGGCCCATGGAGGCTGGGTTTCATGACCATTCAGGAGCATCTCTTTAGATGATTATAGGAGTGACTTCTTCTCAGCTGCTTCTTCCTCCAAAGCAGGGGTCAAAGCAGGAATGGAGGTGCACCTGAGTCAATGGTCCGAGGTGATTTTCAGCCCATCTTTCTGTGGTCTTGGCCCAGTGTTGGGTGGAGATTGAATTGCACCTAGAGGTAGGAGGGTAGGGCATCTCTGTCCTTGAGGTTAACTTGCAGTTGCCTCCATATTATTCTAACCCCATGTCCTACCCCCACCCCCTTCCCTGCCTCTGAAGCAGGAGGTCAGGCTCCACTTCAAGAACAGAGCACTTGGCTAGGCTCTGGGGCCACCGGTCAGCTGTATCCGCTGGGGGTGGGGACAGAGAGCCCAGTCAGCACTGCTGCCTGCCATACCCATTTCCTGCTCCCACGGCCAAGAGGCCCTGGAGGAAGCTGAGCGCTGGGGAAGATGAGGGCCAGCGCTCTTTCCAGAGGATTCCCTTCTTCGTTCAAACCGAACCTCCTGTGCTCAATACGGAGAGCAGATCAGGGCAAGATGGTGGGTCAGTGGCTAAGAACAAGGGCTCAGGAGCGGGGGAGGAGGAAATACTGGTGGGTAAGAGGAAGGACACAGATGGATGGATATGGAAGTAGACTAGAGAAGCTGTAGGGATTAAAATGTAAACAATCCATGTATTTTCTTTTCAGAATTTGTTGTAGTAAAGGATAAGGAGTTGGCTCTTCCTTGGACAGAGCTGAGAACAGAAGCATGTGGCATGTGGCTACAGACTGACTCTGAACCAGAACCAGTCTCTTAATTCTCAAGCCTATCCCAGTTTAGTGTTGTCCCCCTGGTGACCCTGAGGGCTACCCATGATTTTTTTTTTAAATTAATTTATTTTTGGCTGCATTGGGTCTTCGTTGCTGTGCGCAGGCTTCTCATTTCGGTAGCTTCTCTTGTTGCAGAGCATGGGCTCTAGGCGCGTGGGCTTCAGTAGTTGTGGCACATGGGCTCAGTAGTTGTGGCTCGTGGGCTCTAGAGCACAGGTTCAGTAGTTGCGGTGCACGGGCTTAGTTGCTCTGTGGCATGTGGGATCTTCCCAGGCCAGGGCTCGAACCCGTGTCCCCTGCATTGGCAGGCGGATTCTTAACCACTGTGCCACCAGGGAAGTCCACCCATGAATTTTAATTAGGGGACCCCATTCCCTTGTGAATATGGTAGCTCCAGTTGTCCCAGATGCTTCTAATCCAACCTGGCTTGAGTTATATTAATTAGTAAGTCAGCAGCAGAGCCTGAGGGTGAGGGGTGGAGGTTACAGGATGGACAGAAGAGGCAGGAGGCAGAAGTCCAGTGGGGAGTACAGGATGGGTGACTGGCTGAGGAGGATCAGCAGATCTGAAAGATTTGCCCGTTTTATGGGATGCCTGTGGAGACTACATGCTTGTGTCTTTATTAACTTAACACTACGTTGGCCTGGAGTTATGGGTGCATTTTTGCCCAGCCCTGTGATAAGGTCTGGTTGTTCATTGGCTTGTTTATTAGGCAGAAAGGCAAGTGTTTGTTTGGGACAGGAATGCCCCCTTTCTGGAAGAGCGGAAAAGAACTCGGGCAGTAAGGGAGGGGGAGACAGAAGGTGAGACAGCTGTTCTGAGGGGCTGCTCTTTCCTGCCTCTCAGGATGAAGTAGCCTCTGGGCCAGAGTGTGATGAGACCAGGACACAACAAAACAGAAGGACTGGGGACACTGAGGGTCACACCACTGCCAGAACTGAGACAGGGAGTACTTGGGACTGAGTTGGTGGCCTGAAGCAGGCAAGCCCAGCACTTTCTCCTCTGGTAAGGCAGGCTGGCTCTGATCTTGTCTTCGCAGCCCTTGGGAGAAGGGCTGTTAAGCCCTCCTTCTAGTGCTCCAGTTGCTGAGCTGGGAAGGAGGGAGCAGTGAAATGATCCACTTTGCCACAGCAGGGAAGGTACTGGGTATGTGGCTGCCTGCTTGTTTAAGAGGTTGGTGGGGGATTGAGGAACATTCTGCTGAATTTCAGAATTGTTTCTTTTGATTTTCTTCCCCTCTTGAATTTCTTCTTCTGAAGCAGCAGATTATAGCTTTTTTGGGGGGTGGGGTAGTGGATTTCTCTGAGATTCTGGTGAAAGTTATCGACCCCTTTCTTAGAACAATGCATATTCTTTGGACATATGCACATAACACTTTACAAAGAATTTCAGGCCTGTGGAAGCCCTAGGTTAAGAACCCTGGCTCTAAGGGCAATCCATGAATTTTGCTGAAGCTCATCCAAGTAAAGGGATTGCCTCTACCCCAGGATAGAAAGACTTGAGGAATGTTTGTGGCTCTGACTTTTGCATTGTCCAGTCAGGAAAAATGCCCCATCCCCCTTCTGTAGGAACCTCAGTTCCAAGAGTCTTTCCAAGCATGAAAACAAGCAGCTGAGCTGGCCGGCAGTAGCAGGAAGTCTGGCCTCCAGCCTAATCCTGGCCACACATCCTGACCTGCTAGCCCAGACGTTGGATAAGTCACAACAGGACTCATCAAGGTTAACAGTAATCCCACAGCATCAGAGTGCTGGGTCCTGGAGCCCATATAAGGGGATACAGGGCTGGAGAGGGGGAGAGACCATGACTTTTCAGAGCCAACAGCTGGAACGCATCACTAATCCTGTTCCGCTACCAGGTGCCTCCTATTGCTGTGAGCACTTTTGTGTGTAAGCAAATCTAGTCGCTTTTATGTCTCTTGTATAAGTGCTGAGGGCGTGTGTGTGTGTGTGTGTGTGTGTGTCTGTGTGTGTGTTGCTGTGTACACAGGTGCTCAGCAAGTGCCTTTGAATGATAATGGTGAGGGCATTCTGGGCAGAGGTTCCCAACGAAGAGCAGGTCAGAGCCCAAACAGTTCTGTCTTTGGCCAAAGGGTCTATTTTGGTGACTGGTACTAGAAAAACTGCTTGGGGGTCTAGGGCCCTCTGGACGGTGGGGTCAGTCACCAATCAGTATTATTTTTCTTTCAGGTCTCTTAACCTTCATTAACTGTGCCTATGTCAAGTGGGGAACCCTGGTACAAGATGTTTTCACCTACGCAAAAGTATTGGCGCTGATCGCCGTCATCATCGCAGGCATTGTTAGACTTGGCCAGGGTAAGAAATGAGTGACAGCAACTCATGTTTGTTAAGCATTTTCCATACGCCATACTCCTCGAAGTGACCTCTGTGCATGATTTCATTTAATGGGTACTATTATTCCCATTTTGTTTATTTTTTTGGCCATGCCCCAAGGCTTGCAGGATCTTAGTTCCCCCACCGGGGTTGAACCCGTGCCCCCTGCCATGCAAGCAAGGAGTCCTAACCACTGGACCACCAGGGAAGTCCCTGAAGTCCCTAGCTTAAGTAGTGGAGCTGAAATCTGTACCCAGGCAGACTGAGCCCAAAGCCTGTCCTGTCACTTCTCTGCATGCTGCCTCCCAGAGGAGGTTGATCTGGGCAAAAAAGAGCCATATCCTGGGAGCCAGCTTTTGCAGATTGTCGAGCCCAATGCTGTAGCTCTGACTGTTCTCCCCTTGGGAGCGGACAAGGGCAGAAATGAACCTCTTGTACCCACTCCTCTCCCAGTTTCCAGGTGTGAACACCTACCCTGCAACTACTCTGTTGACTGGGCATACTGAGCCCTGCCCTTCCTCCACTCCGTATCAGCTGTCTGGGTTAGGAAGGGGGCAGACAGAACCGCGTCACCCCTGTTCTCCAGCCCTCTGCTCTGTCGTGGACCCTTACTCTAGAGAGCCACCGGGGTCCTTCCTGTCAAGATCCCTGCGCTCTGGCCCATTACTGTAGATGTCTCTCTTCTGCTCCCCATTCTTCCACTGGTACCCTTGCTGCCAAGGTGTTGTAAGCCACACACATTCTATTATCGTCACATTCTTCCTCTCCTTTACTGGATCACCTTGTAGTTGGGATGTAGGCCACTAATCCTTCTACCTTTCCATATTCTCTGGGTTCCAGGAGCCTCGACTCACTTTGAAAATTCCTTTGAGGGTTCATCATGTTCAGTGGGCAACATTGCTCTGGCACTGTACTCAGCTCTGTTCTCCTACTCGGGCTGGGATACCCTCAATTATGTCACCGAAGAGATCAAGAATCCTGAGAGGTAGGTACCTCACCATCAACTTTCCATGGCAATGATAGCCATCATTTTATTGAGCTCCTACTGTGTGCCAGACAGCATACCACAACTGGTTGATTTTATCAGTGTCATTTTAATAGACTGGAGGCCGGAGGCCCAGAGAAGTAACTTGTCCATGATCACAGTAGCAGAGCTAAGAGGTGAACTTTCTCATGTGTTAAAAAAATTTTCTTCTTCACAGGCCTTTACTCATTTGTTCATGCATTTCTGCATTAATCAAAGCAAGTTGTACCATGTGCTCGTGTATGCTTTTTTAAATTTTTAAAATTTTTTTGAAAAAACATTTTCCTTGAAAGATTTTCCACCCACCCTTATTCCCATATATATAACTTTAGGTCATAGACTACCAGAAACCTTCCTTTCCCTTCTGATCCCTTCCTTGTTTCTCAAATTCATACTGACTTTGAATTGTGGTATGGTTTGTTTCAGGACACCATTTTTACTCTGAATTGCCCTGTAGTCATGCAGAGTAAAAAGAACTCTGGGCAGGGAGTCAAAGGGCCTGGACCTGTCTTTCCACTGATTTGTTGGATGACCTTGAGGGAATCCCCTGCCATCTCTGCCTGCTCCTTGTCTGTAATTGAGGGGGTTGAATTATACGATCTCTAGAGCTTTTCCTGGCTCTTAAATTCAATGAGTCTAGGACCTAAGATTTGCCAGGGAGTGAGGTTTCTATAAAGTTCTAAGTCAAAATAATAATAATAGGGCTTCCCTGGTGGCGCAGTGGTTGGGGGTCCGCCTGCCGATGCAGGGGACACAGGTTCGTGCCCCGGTCCGGGAAGATCCCACATGCCGCGGAGCGGCTGGGCCCGTGAGCCATGGCCGCTGAGCCTGCGCGTCCGGAGCCTGTGCTCCGCAATGGGAGAGGCCACAACGGTGAGAGGCCCGCGTACCGCAAAAATAAATAAATAAATAAATAATAATAATAATAATAAACACCTTTTGGCTTTGAGAAACACAGTATTCCTGATACACATCTAGTGCTGCAACCCTGGGAACAGATAATAGCAGATCGAGGCCTGGGTGGTGCTTCCACCTACCGGACAGAAACTGAATGACTTGAATATTTGCCCCTCTCTCCTTTTTTTCCCCGTCTCACTGTGAAGAACGTTTATAAAGATCATGGCTTTATTGGGCCAGAGGGACCTTGAGAAGTCTTTATGTTTTTCTCTTGGCCTCTGGTTAGGATGGGACTCAAAGCTCTCAAACTGAGTAAGGGGGTGGGGTGAACATATTTCCCAGATTGCTTGTTCAGATACACATATTGTTCTTTCTACTGAGGACCTATATTATTCTCTGGAGAGGTTAGATTTCAGTTTCCCTCTATAATTTCTTCTTTTATATTTAACCTTAATACAAATTTTTCAGTGTTGACAGTCTTAGAGGAGGAATCCTGATACTAAGAGACCTCTAGAGTAAAACAAACAGAACTTTCCTGTGCTATTATCATGCTGTGACACAGTCATCTGTTAATCCTTTTTCCTTTGTGTAGGCCTTTCTCTGAATGTGATGTTCCGAATGTGATGTTCCTTTCCCGGATGCTCTTTAGTTCTTGAGTTCAGAGCTTAAGTCACTATCCTATCCTATCCTATCCTATCCTAGGCAACTTCAAAGGCAAAAGCCCTGGGGAAATGCCACGGGAGGCCTCATCCCCGGATTAGTGGGGCAGAGTCTGAGAATGAAAGGACAGTGGGGAGGAGACTGGGGGGCTAATATATCCACTGTTCTGTTTGGCTGTAGGAATCTGCCCCTCTCCATTGGCATTTCCATGCCCATCGTCACCATCATCTACATCTTAACCAATGTGGCCTATTACACGGTGCTCGACATGAGAGACATCCTGGCCAGCGATGCTGTTGCTGTGGTAAAGGATTTTCACTAGCAGAAGGGTGAGGGTGTGTTTCTGGGCTTTGGGTATCGTGCTGCTCTTCAAAGTCCCAGAAAGCGGGTAATCCTTGAAGAGTATGCCTAGAGTACTGGGCTTGAGAGGTCCTGTTAGCCCTGCTGTGGAAGAAGGGTTGGGTTGCTAGTAGGGGGCACCAGGGGGCATGCTTGTCCTTGCCTTCCATCCCTGTTAGGTCCTGCTAATGACTCTTTTCCATTCCTTTCCCTTAGACATTTGCAGACCAGATTTTTGGAATGTTCAACTGGACCATTCCAGTGGCAGTTGCGTTATCCTGCTTTGGTGGCCTCAATGCCTCCATTGTGGCTGCGTCTAGGTATGAGTGTCACCTTTTACTGAGGGGTAAAGTGAAGAGCTATGGCAGGGCAGGGCAGGACTTACAGGACCCAGACTTTAGTCACCGTGATCCCCAAGTGACAGTCACAACCCTTTGGCCTTGTTCTCATCAGCAGCCTCTAGTTCTTACAAATCTCAGTATTGAACTCCATCCCAAATTATTCAAACCCTTTTGAAGGAGGGGATGCCAGAGAGGGAGGGCCTTGTGGCACAAGAACCAGGCCACACCCACATCCCACAAGTTTCTCAGCCTCTCCTATCTTACCCAAAATAGGCTTTTCTTTGTGGGCTCAAGAGAAGGCCATCTCCCTGACACCATCTGCATGATTCATGTTGAGCGGTTCACACCAGTGCCGGCTCTGCTCTTCAATGTAAGTGGTCTCAAGACTGGGGTTGAAAGCCAGATTGTGGGGGAACTTTAGTGATACAACTGTTCTTAGCTCCCCAGAAGCTCTAAAGAAGATTCTAATAGAAAAACTGTTGATGGACCATCCACTGTGGGCAAGGCACTGTGCTATAACTGCTGCAGTGGGTTTTTTTTTTTTTAATTTATTTATTTTGGCTGTGCTGGGTCTTGGTTGCGGCATGCGGACCCTTGGTTGTGGCATGCATGTGGGATCTAGTTCCCGGACCAGGGATTGAACCCGGGCCCCCTGCATTGGGAGCGTGGAGTCTTACCCACTGGACCACCAGGAAGTCCCTGCTGCAGTGGTTCTTGAGAGAATCCATATTCTTTTAAGGAATGGTGACCTCCTCTGGCCCAGGATGAGGCATAAAGTTCATGGACTACACTGTAACGACTGCCGTGGCAGACACTGATGTAGTGTTCAAGGGAAGAAATGGTCACTCTGTGGGGGTAGAGGGTGAACAGAAAAGACTTCCTGGAGAAAGTGAATTTGAAGTGGATTTTTAAGTTTAGGGTTGCAAATGGTAGCGATGGATGGGCTTTAGGTTGAGAGAAACAGCATCAGAAAGTCCAGAGGTTAAGCATCGTGGAGATGGGTAGCAGAAGGTAAAAGCTGGAATTGTATGTTGGAGCCATTCTGGAGAGGCTCTGGGGCAAAAGCTATTTGAGGAACTGTTTTGAGCTGTGCCGTACAGAGGATTAACCTGGCAAGGGTTTGAAGAATGGGCTGAAAAAGGCTACTGACTTAATAGGAAAGGAGTGAGGTGTTGAAACTAAGGTGGTAAACGGGGTGAAACAGAAAAGGACAGTTGGGGAGACTGAGGGCTTGACAAGGGCGTAGATTTGTGGGAGATCAAGGGGACTGGCAAGTGCCTTGCGTGACAGGCCTTGAGAGGAGCTGATGTGGGCTTGTGCCTGCAGGGTCTCATGGCGCTGATCTACTTGTGTGTGGAGGATATCTTCCAGCTCATTAACTACTACAGCTTCAGCTACTGGTTCTTCGTGGGGCTCTCTATCGTGGGTCAGCTTTATCTGCGCTGGAAGGAGCCTGATAGGCCTCGTCCTCTCAAGGTAGGACCTCTCCATCCCACCTCTGCTGCACTCACTCCAGGGGATTCTTACATTTATTCAGAAACCTTTGCCTGGAACTTGAGGGTGGTTCCGAGTTGAGGAAGGGGATGACAAGAATACTCAGTGCCCTGCTGTTCACAGGAGGTGGGGTTTTCTTGGCTGTCCACCCTGAGCTGTCTAACCTCCACTTGTTTCTTCTGTGCCCTTAGCTCAGCCTTTTCTTCCCCATTGTCTTCTGCTTCTGCACCATCTTCCTTGTGGCTGTTCCACTCTACAGCGATACCATCAACTCCCTCATTGGCATTGGCATTGCCCTCTCAGGCTTGCCCTTTTACTTCTTCATCATCAGAGTGCCAGAACACAAACGACCTCTTTGCCTCCGCAGGATTGTGGGTAAGCCTTGGATCTTCAAGTCGGCTCAGCTATTGTACAGCCTGGTTTTTTTTTTTTTTTTTTTGGCTTTTTCTGCAAATCTAGTCTCCCAAATCACCTTTGCCATAGCTCCTACCTGTTGTTGAGGCTTAACTTAATTGTCCCCTCGGGCCCAGGTGCCACGTGAACTCAGCCCAGTTGACCTCTTCTCAGTTTTGACTCAAACTTCTCTTTGTAGCATCTGCCACGTGGTATCTCCAGGTCCTATGTATGTCCGTTGCTGCAGAGATGGATTTGGAAGATGAAGAGATGCCCAAGCAACAAGATCCCAAGTCTAACTAAACACAAGAAATCCTGAGATGTGGGAAGCAGGGGCCTCATCTCCTACTGGCTGGAGCCAAGGAAGCTGAAAAGCTCACCACTTTGGAGGTGTCTGTCCAGAAGCCTCTTAGGCAGCTTCAACAACCTCTGAACTTGCTTTTTGAGAGATGGAGAGTAATTTATTTGTTTTGCTACATATTGTTCCGTATTTCTTTTAAAGGGACAATAAAGCAGACTGTGATGGGGAGCATGCCAGGTGTGGGCTTGGATGTTCCAGTGGCACATTCCCATGTGTTAAGACATCCACTCACCTCCAGTGTGCCTGCCCACTCCTCCTTCCCACTGAAAGACCCAATAATGCTCCAAACTTCCCGCCTCCTTTAGAGAGACGTGAAACTGTCAAAGGTGCTAAACAATAAAAGGGTATGTTCCTGAGCTCTGAATGGCTTCATTTTTTAAAAAAATTTATTTATTTTTGGCTGTGTTGGGTCTTCGTTTCTGTGCGAGGGCTTTCTCTAGTTGTGGCGAGTGGGGGCCACTCTTCATCACGGTGCACAGGCCTATCGCAGCCTCTCTTGTTGCGGAGCACAGGCTCCAGATGCGCAGGCTCAGTAGTTGTGGCTCACGGGCCCAGTTGCTCCGTGGCACGTGGGATCTTCCCAGACCAGGGCTCGAACCTGTGTCCCTTGCATTAGCAGGCAGATTCTCAACCACTGCGCCACCAGGGAAGCCTCTGGCTTCGTTTTTATATAGTGTCTCACGGACAGCTCCCATTAGCCTGGCACGAAGACTAAAAACAATCTTATGCTTGAAAGAATCTGAGTATTTCTTCCCTCTTGAGCCAGTTGCTGAAGGCTGATGCAACCAGTCTCTACACAAGAGAACACCTAAGCTGCTGCATCAAAATGCTAGGTTGTTTGATAAAAGCTTTATCAACTTCCTCTTAATTATCACTAAAAACTTAAGCATATCTACTTTTTGAAGGATATTTTATAGTTAATCTTGGGGTAAATGAATGGTTCCTCCAGATAGTCTCCACTTACCATGCATACCTCTGACCACAAAGCAAGTACAGATGGGACAACACATCTAAGCCCTTAATGCCAGGTTACAACACTGAGACGCCTCCTAAGAGCATGGGCCAACAAGAACAATCACCACCCAACCTATTCTTTTCTCTGAAGCACTCAGTCCATTTCCCTGTTTAGTGTCAGGGAGCAGCATGTAGTATGGAAGTTTACTAACTCAGCGGATGGGAAGATCACTTGGCTCCCCAGTGTTCTTTTACACTTAGGTGGAAGAGTCTGTAGTGGAATCCACTTTTAAAATGAACATCAACATGTCCCCCAGTTTCTAGGTCTGGGGCAAGGACCCAGCATCAGTTCTTTTTCTAAGGCTGAGTCTCTCAAGAGAGAGAGTTCCTGCCGGTATGAGCAGGGAAGAAAATTCAGCCAAGTGTGTCACTCCAGGGATGCTTTGACTTTGGTTTGTTGCTGCTGCTATTGGGGGTGTTGGGAGGTCCATTCTTTCCATGCTGTAGCAGAGGGTTGTGGGTAAAGGTCTGTCGTAAGGGACCTGGGGGAAGGAGAAAACCAATCTCGATGAACAAAGGAAAGGAAGAAACAAATGACAGAATTTAGCCTGCAAGGGTTATTTACCCCTGGCTGCTAGCTCCAAGTGATTCTGCATGCGTCGTTCACGCTCCTGTAGCTGATGTGCCACTTCCGCATTCTTCCAGCCTGTGTAAAAAGGAGTAAGGCAGTTTGGTCCTGTACCCACTTCTAGGCCACTCTCCCCGGGTCCTATTCACGGCGGACAGGCCCTTACCTCTTTTGAAGCTCTTTATGAAGCCTTCCTGGGGAGGTAATTTGTCTGGGTCATGCACAACACGCTGGGGGATTTTAAGTACAGCACGTACAGCTGGAATACGGAGGCAGGCCACCTGGCCCAGGGAAAACATGTTGGAGGAGAGCCAGTACATGAACACTGCCTGGATGAGAAGGAAGAGAAGGTACTCAGAAGCTGCGTCCCTGGGCAGCTTGCCGGGAGACTTGGAGCCAGCCCCTAAGACATTACTTACCGAGGGGAAATGGATAGTTATGGGCAAGACTGCCAGGGGCATCAATCTGATAAAATTTCTCATCCACTGAAGGTCAGGACTTTGCATGCCAGTTTCAGCACCTAGCTGCAAAAAAAAAAAAAAAAAAAAAAAAGGCAGGGGAAGAATAGTAAATGCATGGCAATTTTAGTTGAATGTGGCTCAGATTTCTTACCCATCAACTCTATTTCTCCAGGGAGTGAAGAATGACCATTCTGTACAACTGCTTTCCCCTCACTCCCCATTCTGCAGGCCTGGCACTCGGCGAACCTGGGCTTACCTCAAGGACACCCCACATTGTAGCAGTGACCACCAGAGGTAATATGTAAGTGGGGTCAGATAGTGTGAGATCCTGGAACCACCAGAGGCCACCGGTCTGCAGGCTGGGCACGGGAAGGCTAGCCATTTCTCTCAAGGCAATGAAGAAGGAGATGAAGATCGGGGCCTATGACACAGGATAAACAGTGTCAGGACCCTTTAGTAGAAGGGACATTTTAATTACTCCATTACTGAAACCCATGTAGCATAGTATCACCACCACATGCTTTTTTGGGGGTCTAGGGCATGGGAAACACAGAGGAGTAATCTGATTGGTTCTGATGAAGTTAAAGAAGGGAAATGTTTTTTGCTCACCTGAGTCAGAGGTAGAATGAGAGGTCTAAAGAGTTTAATATCATGCTTTTTCTGGTAGAACGTCATCTCCGAGGAGGCCCTGTAAACTGTGAAGGGAGTGGAAACTAACAGTTGGGCTAACAGCTAGGTTGGAGGAGGTGACCATCCTCATCACCTGGCCCATGAGATTTCTAACTGACCCTGGCCAGTCACTGGAAGCATTAGGCCTAAGAAGCAGGTAAATCTTAGAACTCGCCCAACTGTAGCAACTCCTGATTTACGCTGTTCCCCCAACCTGAGCTGAATGTCAGGGAAAGCGCAAATGTGGACCTCACCCATGCTCATTCTGCAACTGACTCACATTCAGTATGGTTTCCTGTCAACTTGGCCTCTCTGATTCGAGCAGAAAACTTCTGAATCTCTGGCAAGTGGTTGTGGATGTTAGCTGCCTCTCGCTGGCCCTTCACGATGAGAGGAAACACCAGGCAGCGGGCAAGGACTGTACCTGGAAAACACGAACTAAGACTGGAGTGAAATTCAAGCCATTCTGCAGCTAGAAGGCTGAAAGTTTTTAGGTCCTCACTGAAAGGGTCTCTTAGCCCAGACTTTTCCACCCTGTGACTCGTGCCCAAAGGGCCCTAAAACAAAGGGTACGGGTATGACTTAGTTCCTTCGAGGCTCAGTCTTCTACTTTGACGTCAAAAGTCTGGCATTAACTTCTCTAGGCAAATGACCAGGAATCTTATTTCCCTGAACAAAAAGGTGACAGAAGCCACTTTTTTTTTTTTTTTGCGATACGCAGGCCTCTCACTGTTGTGGCCTCTCCCGTTGCGGAGCACAGGCTCTGGACGCGCAAGCTCAGCGGCCATGGCTCACGGGCCCAGCCGCTCCACGGCATGTGGGATCTTCCCAGACCGGGGCAGGAACCCGTGTCCCCTGCATCGGCAGGTGGACTCTCAACCACTGCACCACCAGGGAAGCCCAGAAGCCACGTTTGTAGATCAATGGTTTCCAAACTTTTCTATGATCAATGGACTCCTTTTTTCCCCAACTCTAAGTGTAACCCCAATATACATAACAAAATCAAGCTGCCCTGGGTGAGGAGGTAGTCTGACTACAGGATTGTTCAAGCTCTGGCCTTTGCTTTGCTCAGAAGCATTTTAAAGAACTCTGGGGCTCGCAGGAATGAAGTTTGAAAGCCACTATCCTAGAAATGCCTGCAGTAGGAGGTAATCTGGTGGCCTACTGCTTTAGCTCCCTCCTATTTCTTTTCTTACACTTCACATTTCTTGATCATTTCAACAAATATTTATTTAGTTGATGGTATCTGTGGGTAAGCAAGTGGGCCTGGGCTGAGAAGCGACCAGGTGGAGATACAGGTTTAGGCTTTATCAACATTATGATGAATGGTGTGAAGTGGACAGAGAAGGGAGCTAAGGATGGAACCTGGAATCCCAGCACTAAAGGGGCAGGTAGAGTACTGAGCAATGGAGATGGAAGGGTGTGGTCAGAAAGACAGGAAGAAAATCTACAAAGACTGTCACAAAAGCCAAGGGACAGGGCTTCCCTGGTGCACAGTGGTTAAGAATCCGCATGCCAATGCAGGGGACACGGGTTCAAGCCCTGGTCTGGGAAGATCCCACATGCTGCGGAGCAACTAAGCCCGTGCACCACAACTACTGAGCCTGCACTCCAGAGCCCATGAGCCACAACTACTGAGCCTGCATGCCGCAACTACTGAAGCCCGTGTGCCTAGAGCCCGTGCTCCGCAACAAGAGAAGCCACCGCAATGAGAAGACCGCGCACCTCAACGAAGAGTAGCCCCCGCTCGCCGCAACTAGAGAAAGCCCGTGTGCAGCAATGAAGACCCAACACAGCCAAAAATAAATAAATAAATAAAGTTCTAACCCTAAGCCCCCATTTCCTCTACTGTTGTACAAGATATATCCCCCTTACATGCAGCAATGGCCCCCCACCAAGGTAGGCCTAGGTTAACATGCATAAATTCCAGTAAGTTCTGGATCAGTCCCACTGGGGTGTATGACCCCAGCCCAAGCTCAGTGAAGCTCTGTTCTGCAGCAGCCAGGATGATATCTGCAGTGTCTCCAGAAGCCACCTCAGGTACTGCTGTAGGTGGGGGAGTTGCAGGAATGACCGGAGGGGCCTGAACCTGTGGGGAAAAAGGAAGGGAAAAAAAAAAAAAAAAAAGCCAGGTGTTATATTCGGGGAGGGAGGGACACACACATAGAAATCGAGGTCCCTCTTATTATAACTAATACTGGGGTACCCTCTTGACTCCCTGTTTCTCGTTCTCCCAGGGTAGCCTACACTGTCATAGAATTCAAAGCTTAAAAAGAAAATTTTATGCCAGGAAATCAATAAAAAAATACATTATTTTCCTGGATTTTGTAATGCTTGTGGTATCTGTCAGCTTTTAAAAAACCATTACTTTGTAAAGATTTCTTATTCTACATAAATATTCCCACTCATATTTTTTAAAAAAGGATATTTTATTTTCCCCTCTAGGCAGAAAGATAAGTTACTCAAAATAAGACTTCATGATTCTCCTTCATGTTGGGAAGTTATTTCTTGTGCATTTTCCAAACTTCAGTCATTTGAGTATCACTGGCACAATTCAGCATACACTGAAACTATTATAATTTTTCTTTAAACAACTCAGTTTTTAAGATCAAAAATATCTACTTGGTCTCATCCTGAGAAATATTAATGTCAATGAAATCAGGGATATACAAGTTATAATCAAAGATATACAATTATAAATTGTGTCAACTGAAAAAAAAAAAGCACGACCTAAAAGTTGAGAACTGTGTGTTACTTGGGGCATTACTGAGGACTTAAGTGCAGGACAAAGCCTCTCAGCTCTGAGGGACTGTTCCGAAGAGGTAAGGGAGAAGCCAGGATGTATAGGAGTTTTTGCAAACAAACAAAACAAACAAAAAAACAACCCCAAAAGCCAGGTAGTCAAACACCAAAAAATTACTGCTGATTAAATAAAAACCAGATGTCTCAGGTTAATGAATTTAGTGCTTTTCTATGTATGGAAAGACACCAGAATTTGGGCTTATTGAAATCATTCCTTTGATTTGTACCATAACTATCTAGGGCCAGTATTCTGTTTCTCCATCCTGACTTCTCTCAGGGTGCACTGTTGGGGGTGACTGCAGTGGCTGATGGTCCCAACATCCTTTGTTTAGTGATAAGGCAGGTGACATTCTTTGTCCTCAGCACCTCCTTCTAGGTCATAAACTGGACCAACAATTGGGAGGCATTTCATGACCAATTCTGTCCCATGGCACTAGGAAGGCTGATTCGTAGATCAGGCAAAGATTCTGCTGATAGGCTACTCAACTTGCTAATTTTTGCACCAGGCCCTGTTGATAATCTAAAATTCTCTGGATCGTCTGGATGAAGAATGTTGCCTGCCATATCAGTAAATAAAGGATGCTGCAGCCATCAAGCCATCAGCCACCCTCAACTGTATACCCTGAGGGGATTCAGGATGGAGAAAAACAATACTGGTGCTATACAGTTAAGGTGCATATCAAAGGAATGATTTCAACAAGCCTAGACTCTTAAATCATTCCACACATAGAAAAGTACTAAAATCATTCACTTGAGATGTCTGGCTTTTAACACTAATCTTTTGATGTTCTGACTACCTGGGTTTTTTTTTTGCAAAATTCCTACATATCCTGGCTCCTCCCTTACCTCTTCGGGAGTCGTCCCTCGGAGCTATCTCAGAGGATTGTCTTCTGGCTTAAGTCCTCAGCAAGACCACTGAATAAAACATAATTCTCAACTTTTAGGTTGTGCATTTTTTTTCAGTCAACAATTTTGGTGACCACGAAGGGAACCAGAGCAGAACTATCTCCTTTGCCCGAACTCTAAGAGGATCCAGGGCCTGGTACCAGCAGAAGCCTCTTGGGCCTGTCTGCCTCCTTGGAGAGTCCAGTCGAATTTGGGTGATTCTTGGATCTCCTGATTATTGGTTGACGATCCTGAGTTTTATCTGGCAGCGTCTAACTGCCCAGTTGAAAGCTACTGGGGAAACCAGGTGGAAAGACTGGGAGTTGCTCAGTTGAGACAATAAGGAGTCTGGACTGGGTGATTAGGTGACAGGCTGGCCTAACATCTTTGCCTCCAATTAAACACTCTCGCCAAGTCTATGTATGTACAAAACTTGTTACAAGTACTCACTTAACTGGGAATTAAAGGAAATCTTGCCCTCAAAATAGCCCATATGGGGCTTTTTTTTTGCTGCATCTCATGGCATGCGGAACTTCCCAGACCAGGGATCAAACCCACACCCCCTGTAGTAGAAGCGAGGAAGGACCACCAGGGAAGCCCTGGGGCTCTTTTACTGTATATGCACTTAAGTTAGAGAAAGCAGCTTGATAAACCATCTTTTCAGAATTCTGACCTTAAAGAAATAAAAGCCCTTCTGGGGGAACTTGCAAGTCTCTCCCCGTGTCTGAGATGTAAATGTTCTACTTGATCTTCTTAAGTGTGTGAGTGCGCGTGAGTATGTGTGTTGTGTTTTGTGAGAACTTGGTCTCTGCCATCCAGAAGGTACATATATTCTGCAGCCAACTGAACAGACTGAGATTCTGAGCAGTCTTTTTCCGGACTGTGCGAACTCTCAGGGGCTTTTTGCCATTTTAACTTTTGCTGCATCAGCCTGTACAACAAAGGCCTTTACTTTCTTGGGCTATTTTTGGGAGTAAACCTTCTGTATCTTGGTTAGGTGGCATCCTTCGCACTCTCTTGTGGGGATGCTTCTTTCGTCCTATTGGTCTGAATCACAATTAAGATATATCTCATTAATGGCCAGATGACAGGTTTTTTAAGTTGGAAAAACTCTAAATCGGTAAATCTTTAGAGAGTCTCATTATAAACAGCTGTTTTATCGGGACCCATGGAAAAACCAAATTAGAAGGTGGAAAAATATATATAATGGTTAACCTAAGAACTCCTTTAGTTTAAACCAAACAAAAAACTGGCTTGGGAAGCCTTATTCCTGGTCTCTGCTTCCCCTCAATGGGTGTTATAGATGCTAAAAAAAAAATAAAAATCAATAATGTTAATTAGGTTCATTAACAGGGAAATAAGAAAAAACTGAAGGGAAGGTCTAGAGACTTTTTCCCAACAAGGTGGAAATTTTAAAGGGACTTGTCCCAAAAGATAAGAAGTCTCTACATGGTTTTTAAGAAATGGAATAAATAAAATGGACGTTAATGGGACTAAAACAAAAGGTTTTGGTACAATACTACCTAAAGTTGGATGGGCTTTAGCCCCCTTTAGGGATTCCCATTGATCTTCAACATTAAAGGGCCCCAAACAAGTCTGCTCTATTTATCCCAATTAAAAAAAAAAATGTATGTTTAAAAGACTGGAAGAAAATTTCATTGAGATATCTGACCAACAAATACTTGGGGCAACATATAGGCCAATTAGTCAAATTAAAAGATTGACAGGGATTTCCCTGGTGGTCCAGTGGCTAAGACTCCACGCTCCCAGTGCAGGGAGCCCGGGTTCCATCCCTGGTCAGGGAACTAGATCCCACATGCTGCAACGAAGATCTCGCGTGTGGCAACATAAATACATATTAAAAAAAAAAAAAAGATTTACAAAGGGTCTGAATCCCTTGGCTCATCCCCTCACTGGGAACCCCAGTGCCTTTTATTTTTTAAAATATTTATTTATTTATTTGGCTGCATCAGGTCTTGGTTGCAACACACAGGATCTGCGTTACGGTGTGCGGGCTTCTCTCTAGCTGTGGCGCGTTGGCTCAGTAGCTGTGGCTTGCGGGCTCTCAAGTTGTGGCACACAGGCTTAGTTGCCCCATGGCATGTAGGATCTTAGTTCCCCGACCAAGGATCGAACCCGCATCCCCGGCACTGGAAGGTGGATTCTCAACCACTGGACCACGAGGGAAGTCCCCCAGTGCCTTTTATACAAAAATACTATTTTATATGGTCAGCATAAAAAGGAAGGTTTCTGCACTCATTATAAGACCAAGGTTTGTTGATGGGGTCCTAATAGAAACTAAAGTTAAAGGTATAAAAGTTGAAAGAATGGAGACAAAAGTTTATGAACATTGGTATTAATGAGCTTTATATAAGATGGTTACATGTCTTTTGCCTAATTATATTATGGGAAAGACACGTTTTACTGGGGAATGCTTCCTTGCCTGATATAACACAGGGCATACAAATCTGCCCCTCAGGAAATATAATTAAACACACTAAAGGAAACCAACAGGGTTACCTGGGCCTGCACAATATAAAATAAAAACTGGGAGCAATATTCAAGGGCTAATAAAAATAATAATAGAGATTTTGCTCTGGATTTAACTTGTGAACTCAGAAAGAGGACTTTTGTTGAATGTCTTATGCAAGCTTTTAAAGGCATGGTTAAGTTAAACCCTAAAATTCTAGAACACAGAACTCATGAATTTCAGTTTAGTTGGAAATCTTCTCAGTGATATAAAAAAGCAAATACAGTTGGGCAAATCAAGCTTTTAATATCATTTAAGCGGCAAACCAGTTCTTTGGAGAATTAAAAGCAACTGTCTTTGTCTTGCAAATCTCTACAAATCAAAAATATAAATACAGCTCACAGTGACTTGAGGCTGAGCCTAATTAGCTCAATCAGGTAAAATCTGAAACCAAGGAAAAAAGAGAAAAAGGCCTTTTAAAACTCAAACTGCTAGGGCTTCCCTGGTGGCGCAGTGGTTGAGAGTCCGCCTGCCGATGCAGGGGACACGGGTTCGTGCCCCGATCCGGGAAAATCCCACATGCTGTGGAGCGGCTGGGCCTGTGAGCCATGGCCGCTGAGCCTGCGCGTCCAGAGCCTATGCTCTGCAACGGGAGAGACCACAACAGTGAAAACAACCCCCAAACTGCTAGAAAGGCTCCCTCACTCAAAATCTAGTTCATACCCTTTAAATGATCTGTACTTGTTTATGAAATCTTTTGTCACTTTGGTTAAGTGAATAAGTATTGTTTCACAGTGACCTATGATCCTATGCGACCATGTGTTTTGAAACCTTTTTGATATTTTTGACAAGCTTACAAGTAACAAATTCTAACTAAAGTTATTTTAACCTCCAGCTAACTCTGGGATGCTTCAAAGAAACCCTGAGGCATCTCAGAGACAAATTTAAATGTCCGCTTATTTGGTAAGTTTAAATTACTTAAGAAATACTGTCAACTGATTGGAGACAAACCTTAGGTTATACTGTATGGGTAAATGTCATTAATATAGCCATTCCAAAATTTATATAGAATTCCTAAAATTCCTGGCATAATGTTATCAGTCATAATTCTAGTTATTATCTTAAAATGCTGTACATCACAGAAATATCCAAGTTTCTTGTCAATTACATTGTAATCAGATTTTTTCTTTTTAACATCTTTATTGGAGTATAATTGCTTTACAATGGTGTGTTAGTTTCTGCTTTATAACAAAGTGAATCAGTTATACATACACATATGTTCCAGTATCTCTTCCCTCTTGCGTCTCCCTCCCTCCCACCCTCCCTATCCCACCCCTCTAGGTGGTCACAAAGCACCGAGCTGATCTCCCTGTGCTATGTGGCTGCTTCCCATTGGCTATCTATTGTAACCAGATCTTTAACCATGCCATTTTAAGTCTTTTGTGGTTTATAGACAACCACTGTTTTACTCTGGAGCTTTTATAAAATGAAGATCTTCAAGAAGATTCATAAAAAGAACTTTCTGGCACTTCCCCGGTGGTCCAGTGGTTGAGACTCCGTGCTTCCACTGCAGGGGGCGCAGGTTTGATCTCTGGTCAGGGAACTAAGATCCCATATGATACGCGGCGTGGCCAAAATAAATAAATAAATAAAAAGAACTTTTTGACAAATATATGTTTCTGATAACTTTTAGATCATACCACTGACTTGGGTAAGAAATTACAAAACTCTAATGAAAAACTTGATGACTTCATCCAGATCAACAGCAATTAATTACATGGGACTGAATGAACTGATAAATATAATTTATAATTTTCTGAAATATACTGGTTTTTAATCTTTGCTTTCCAGGAAACCTTTCTTCTTAGGCTATGATCTAAAGCAAGTTGATAAAGTATACATTTGTAAACAAAGATGAAACATTTATCTTTCTACCTGATCCATCCAGAATTTGGCTTCTCCAGCTGGCTCTCCTGTGGACTTGATTTTTTTTTAAAAAATAAATTTATTTATTTTTGGCTGCATTTGGTCTTCGTTGCTGTGCATGGGCTTTCTCTAGTTGCGGCCAGCGGGGGCTACTCTTTGTTGTGGTGTGCGGGCTTCTCATTGAGGAGGCTCTAGGTGCGCGGGCTTCAGCAGTTGTGGCACGTGGGCTCGGCAGTTGTGGCTCATGGGTTTTAGTGCGCAGGCCCAGTAGTTGTGGCGCATGGGCTTAGTTGCTCTGCAGCATGTGGGATCTTCCCGGACCAGGGCTCAAACCCATGTCCCCTGCATTGACAGGTGGATTCTTCACCACTGGGCCACCCGGGAAGTCCTGACTTGATTGTTTATTGTGACCAGATTACAACTATTTATACTAATCATTATTTTAATTTGTTCTCTTTGTTTCCAAATTGTTTATGCCTTGTGTTTCTCTCTGCTGTACTATGATCTGATTAACGTTACTAGCTATAGTACGTATCCTGTCTATTTTATTTTTATTTTTGGCCACGTCATGTGGCATGCAGGATCTTAGTTCCCCGACCAAGGACCAAACCCGTGTCCCCTGCACTGGAAGCACGGAGTCTTAACCACTGGACCACCAGGGAAGTCCTCCTGTCTATTTTATAAGATTGTCTCTTGTATTATACAATGTGTAACCATGGCTAAGTCTTGAGACAGTTGACCGTATATGTAACTCTACACAGAATAACTGTAATAGTGCAACTCTAGATATGGGAAGAAGCAACATTTCCTGGAAAACATTTCCTGGATCCTAACAGATGAGTAAGACAGGTGATCCAGAGAATTTTAGATTATGAACAGGGCCTAATCCAAAAATCAACACATTGGCCTACAAACAGAATCTTCCCCTGATCTAGGAATGTGTCTTGCTAGCAATGTGGGACAAAATTGGTCATGGAATGCCTCCCAAAAAACATTGATCTAATTTATGACCAAGAGGAGGCACTGAGGACAAAGAATGTTGCCTGTCATATCAGTAAACAAAGGATGTTGGGGCCATCAGCCACTGCAGCCACCTGCAAGGGTGCACCCTGAGGGGATTCCGGATGGAGAAAAACAGAATACTGGCCCTAGACAGTTAAGGTGCATATCAAAGGAATGACTTCAATAAGCACTCACCCCGCCAAAAAAAAAAGCCCAGACTCTTGCATCTTTTGTTACACAGAAAATTACTAAACTCATTAACTTGAGACATCTGATTTTTCTTTAATTAAGAGTAATCTTTCGATGTTCCGACTACTTGTTTTGGCTTTCTTTGCAAAACTCCTATATACCCTGGCTCCTCCCTTACCTCTCTGGAACAGTCCCTCAGAGCTGAGAGGCTGTATCCTAGTTAAGCCCACAGTAATGCCCCAAATAAAACACAATTCTCAACTCTTAGGTTGTGTATTTCTTTTCAGTTGACAAATCATACCTCATTTACCTTTTTTTTTTTTTTGCTGCACCCTGTGGCTTGTGGGTTTTATAACTTATGAAAATATCACCAAGTTAATTTTTTTTCTTGCTGACAACTCTGCAACAGAAATAACATGAACTTATTGACCCTCAGTAAACCTAGGTACAATAAAAGACGTCTGTACTGATTAAACCAGCAAGCTTAAACTAGCTTTAACACCAGATATTAACTTAATATTGAATATTTCCTAGATCACATGAACCTGAAATTCATTCTGGCCAGTTTCCTTTATATTTAGAAATATTTAATTTGTAAGCGCTTACTTTTAAGTCAATTAAATAGAGGTCTTTTATAAATTTAGAGAGTATACCCAGAGGTAGTGACATCTCATACGTATAATGTCTACACACACGTAAACAGACAAAACTAGAGATCTCACAGTTTCACTTAAAAAACTTAGCTATGAATCAGGTATTACAATATAAACTTACTAGTTTATAAATAACAGTTGGAATTAATTAAATTCATTTGTTCAGATGACTAAGGCTTTGCTATTTGTGGAAAAGACTTAAGATTTGTATTTCTCTATGACATAAATCACAGCAAGATCCTTTTTGACCCACCTCCTAGAGAAATGGAAATAAAAACAAAAATAAACAAATGGGACCTAATGAAACTTCAAAGCTTTTGCACAGCAAAGGAAACCATAAACAAGACCAAAAGACAACCCTCAGAATGGGAGAAAGTATTTGCAAATGAAGCAACTGACAAAGGATTAACCTCCAAAATTTATAAGCAGCTCATGCAGCTCAATAGCAAAAAAACAAACAACCCAATCCAAAAATGGGCAGAAGACCTAAATAGATATTTCTCCAAAGAAGATACACAGATTGCCAACAAACACATGAAAGAATGCTCAACATCATTAATCATTAGAGAAATGCAAATCAAAACTACAATGAGATATCATCTCACACCAGTCAGAATGGCTATAATCAAAAAATCTACAAACAATAAATGCTGGAGAGGGTGTGGAGAAAAGGGAACCCTCTTGCACCGTTGGTGGGAATGTAAATTGATACAGCCACTATGGAGAACAGTATGGAGGTTCCTTAAAAAACTAAAAATAGAACTACCATATGACCTAACAATCCCACTTCTGGGCATATACCCTGAGAAAACCATAATTCAAGAAGAGTTATGTACCAAAATGTTCACTGCAGCTCTATTTACAATAGCCAGGACGTGGAAGCAACCTATGTGTCCATCAACAGATAAATGGATAAAGAAGATGTGGCACATATATACAATGAAATATTACTCAGCCATAAAAAGAAACGAAATTCAGTTATTTGTAGTGAGGTGGATGGACCCAGAGTCTGTCATACAGAGTGAAGTCAGTCAGAAAGAGAAAAAACAAATACCGTATGCTAACACATATATATGGAATCTAAGGGAAAAAAATGTCATGAAGAACATAGGGGCAAGACGGGAATAAAGACACAGACCTACTAGAGAATGGACTTGAGGATATGGGGAAGGGTAAGGGTAAGCTGGGACAAAGTGAGAGAGTGGCATGGACATATACACACTACCAAACGTAAAAGCAGCCACATAGAACAGGGAGGTCAGCTCGGTGTTTTGTGACCACCTAGAGGGGTGGGATAGGGAGGGTGGGAGGAGGGAGATGTAAGAGGGAAGAGATATGGGAACATATGTGTATGTATAACTGATTCACTTTGTTGTAAAGCAGAAATTAACACACCATTGTAAAGCAATTATACTCTAATGAAGATGTTTAAAAAAAAGGCGGGGGAGGGGGCTTCGCTGGTGGCGCAGTGGTTGAGAGTCCGCCTGCCGATGCAGGGGACGCGGGTTCGTGCCCCGGTCCCGGAAGATCCCACATGCCGTGGAGCGGCTGGGCCCGTGAGCCATGGCCGCTGAGCCTGCGCATCCGGAGCCTGTGCTCCGCAACGGGAGAGGCCACAACAGTGAGAGGCCTGCGTACCAAAAAAAAAAAAAAAAGATTTGTATTTCTCCTTGATAAACCCTAAGGAGGGTATGAACTAGATTTTGGGTGAGGGAACCTTTCCACTGGTTTGAATTTTAAAAGGCCTTTCCTCTTCGGTTTCAGGTTTTACCTGATTGAGCTAATTAGGCTCAGGCTCAGGTCTTTGTGGGCTGAATCTACATTTCTGATTTGTAGAGATTTTCAAGACAGACAGTTGCTTTTAATTCCCCAAAGAACTGGTTAGTTGCCTAAATGATACTAAAAGATTGATTTGCCCAACTATATTTTCTTTGTTTTTTTAATATCACTGAGATTTCCGACTAAACTGAAAACTAAGAGTTCTTAGGGTTCAATTTATCTTCAAAAGTTTGGACAAGGCATTCAACGAAGGCCCTCTTTCTGAGTGCACCAGTTAGACCCAGAGCAAATCTCTATTACTATTTTCATTAACCCTGGAATATTAGCCCTCAGTTTTTACTTCGTATTGTTCGGGCTCTGGTAACCCTACTGGTTTCCTTTAGTATGCTTAATTAATATTGTCTGAGGGGCAGATTTATATGCCCTGTCTTATAATACCAGGCAGGGGAAGCATTCCCCAGTGAGAGATAATATCTATCCTACAATATAATTAGGCAAAAGAGATGTAACCATCTTACATAAAGTCCATTTAAATATACCAATTTTGATAAATTTTTATCTCAAGTCTATCAACCTCTATACCTTTAACTTTAGTTTCCATTAGGATCCCATCAACAAGTCTTGGTCTTAAAAGGAGTCCAGAAACTTCCTTTTTATCCCAATCATTTAATCTATTTTTGTATAAAAGGCTCTGGGGTCCCCAGTAAGAGGTTGAGCCAAGGGACTCAGGCTCTTTTGTCACTCTTTTAACTTGATCAATTGGCCTGTGGCCACAAGCAATTGCTGGTCAGGTATCGCAGTGTAAGTTTCTTATAGCCTTTGGGGGGGGGAGTATATATATACACACCCACACACACACATTACACTGGGGTAAGTAAACAGAGTGGACTCATTTGGGGCCCTTTAATGTTGGGGACCAATAACGTTGGTCCATCCAACCTCAGGTAGTGTTGTATCAAAACCTTCTGTTTTAACCCTATTAACACCCGTTTTATTTATCTCATTTCTTAATAGCCATCTAAAGATTTCTTTATCCATTTGGGATGAGTTCCTTTAAAATTTACAGCTTGTTGGGAAGAAGACTCTAGACTTTCCCTTCATTTTTTTTAACCTCCCTGTTAATCAGCCTCATTAACATTACCTTCAATGTTCTGAATCTGTAAGACCCTCTGAGGGGAAGCAGAGACCACAAATAAGGTTTCCCAAACCCTTTTTTTTTTAAACTAAAGGGAGTTCTTAGGTTAACTATTGTATGTGTATCCACCTTCTAATTTATTTTTTTTAAGTACCAATAAAACAGCTGTTTATAATGACAGCTCTAAAAATTTACCAATTTAGAAGTTTTTCCAATTTAAAGGATCCAATGGCTATTGATAGGTGGTATTTTAATTACAACTCAAACCGATAAGATGCAAGATGCATCCCCACAAGAGACTGCAAAGGATGTAGCCTTCACAAGATCTAGAAAGTTTACTCCTAAAAAACAATCTAAGAAATTAAAGGTCTTTGTTATATAGGCTGACGCACGGAAGATTAAGATGACTGAAGTCCTTGAGAGCTGGCACAGTCAGACAAAAGACTGCTCAGAATCTCAGTCTATTCAACTGGCTGCCAAACGTAAACCATGTATGTACTTTCCGGATGGTAGAGACCAACTTCACACACACACACACGCACACACAACACACATATACGCACGCACGCAAGAAGATCAGGTAGAACGTTTACATTTCAAAGACAGAGAAAAACACAAGTTCCCTAGAAGGGCTTTTGTTTCTTTGTAAGGTCAGAATACCGAAAAGATGTTTTATCAAGCTGGCTTTCTCTAGCTTAACTGCATATAAAATAAAAAGAGCCCCTATTGGCCATTTTCAGGGCAAGGTCTCCTTTAATTCCCAATTAAGTACATACTTGTAAATATAAGCACAGAAACCTGGCAGGGTGTTAATTGAAGGCTAGCTTTCTGAAAAAATGTTAGGCCAGCTTCTCAGCTAATCACCCAGTCCAGACCACTCAGAGTGTCTCAACTGAGTAACTCCCAGTATCTTTCAACTGCGCAGCTAGGTGCCTGTTAAGACACTGCCAAATAAAACTCAGGATCATTAAACAATAAGTGGGAGATCCAAGAACCAGGAAAGACTCACCAAAATTTGTCTGGACTCTCTGAAGAGGCAGATGGGTACAAGAGGCCTCTGCTGGTACCAAGGCTCCAGTTCCCCAGATTTCAGGTGAAGGGGAAAACTCTGCTCTGGGTCCCTTTGTTGGTAGCCCAGTCTATGACTGAAAAAAATGCACGACCTAAACGTTGAGAACTGTGTGTTATTTGGGGCATTACTGAGGACGTAAGCCCAGGATACAACCTCTCAGCTCCGAGGGATGTTCCAAAGAGGTAAGGGAGGAGCCAGGATGTACAGGAGTTTTTGCAAACAAAACAAAACAAACCAAAAAAACCAGGTAGTCAAACACCAAAAAATTACTGCTAATTAAATAAAAACCAGATGTCTCAAGTTAATGAATTTAGTGCTTTTCTAAGTATGGAAAGACGCAAGACTTTGGGCTTATTGAAATCATTCCTTTGATATGTACCTTAACTGTCTAGGGCCAGTTTTGTTTCTCCATCCTGAATTCCCTCAGGGTGCACGGTTGGGGGTGGCTGCAGTGGCTGAAGGCCGCAACATCCTTTGTTTACTGATATAGCAGGTGACATTCTTTGCTCACACTTGATATGCAAGTTATAATTTTTCTAATACACACACAGAATCACACCTCATACCACCATCAGTGGCTTGCCACCATTCTGGCAAACAACGCCTAGTATATGACGTAAACCTTTCCTCCTGTGCTCTCAATAATTTCCCCACTGATTTGAAAATCTATCCCAAGCAGAGACGCTATCATTTGGCGAGTTGGGTGGAGTGCGGACAAGAACTCTGCTCCACATCCCCCTCCCCCAGCCAAAGCAAAATAAAAACAAATCAGAAAGAAGCACCACTCCTAACACTGCAGGGACGAAACGTCTCTTACCTGGGCTTCTGCAAAAAAGATGGCAGAGGTACTGAGGCCCCGGGGGCCTGGGGCCGCGAGGAGGACATAGTGCGGGTGCCCGCAGCAGCGGCCGGCTGGGAACCGGAGCCCCGCTGTCAGCGCTTTCCGGGGCCATTGGCAGGGCCCTGCGACGCTGTGGAACTGAGTGGGTAAAAGGAGGATGGAATCCTTTTACCGGGTGAAGTCGCTCATTATGCTCACCGCCTCCCCCCGCCCCCCCGCCCCCCAGACAGGCAGCCAGCTACCACAGGTGAGCACACTCTACTCCCCGCGCTCAGACTGCGAGCCTGAAGGCTTGCAAGCTGTGAGTCCTGCATCTTAGCTACCGCAGACGCACCCCGGGGCCCAGAGGTTGAGGCTGAGGTTTCCTTAGAAGGAGTGACGCTTGTTCCCCGGAACAGACCACTATACTAGGCTGCTGAACCCGCGGAGTCGGGAACGGAACCCTCCCGCGTCCTCATGTGACCCAAGGTCACGAGACGCAGGTCCCGGTGAGCAGATCAGCGTCTGCTCATGCCCACAGCACGAGTGATTCCTGGCTCGGGTCACAGGGATAGGGTGGCATCCTGTCGCTCGGCTCCGGGGCATCCTTACCTGACGCTGGGGCCGTAGCAGGCGCAGAAGCTCCCGGCGTCCACACATCAACCCCAGCGCCATCTTACCAGGAAGAGGACTTACGTTCGCGTCTGCGCACTCAGAACCGCAGCCTCGCGGGAGGAGGCCCTTTTGGAAATGGGCATGAAGCCAGAGCTGTCGCCACGCTCAGGAGGTAAAGGAGACTGGAGCTTGACGACCATATTTGAAGTGGGTAAGAAGCTGCAAAGGGCCACCTTAACAAGATCGCGCAGAGAGTGTTTTCGGGAGATTGAAGTTCAGAGCCATATCACCACAGGCGTTCGTTAGTGGCTGCATAAACCTGGAAGTTTTCTGAATTTAAAATCCGTGATTCTCCTGCGACTTGTTAAACTAAAAGGTACCCTCTAGACGATCTCGGCTGTCCTTGGTGTGGGGTTGTCCTGGCCAGTGATGTTCGATTCTTGTTGCTAGATAATACTGTAATCGCAGATCCAGTGAAATTTGAGAGTGGTCTGGAGTTTGACAGAAATTGAGGGAAGGCAGCTTCTAGGAAATATTTTCCTTCCAGATAAGAAGACAAAGCTTCAAGAGGAGGCTTCATCTTTCCCCTTCTCTTTCCTTAGGGGTTGGTTGAGGAGTATCTTGTGATATTGAGGGGACAAATCTTTAAAGATGAAAGGTGGATCGTTAGGGAGTTTGAGATTGACGTGTACGCACTGCTATATTTAAAATGGATAACCAACAAAGACCTACTTGTATAGCACAAGGAATTCTGCTCAGTATAATGTAACAGCCTAAATAGGAAAAGAATTTGAAAAAGAATAGATACATGTATAATGTATATGTATAACTGAATCACTTTGCTGTACACCTGAAACTAACAATATTGTTAATCAACTATACTCCAATATAAAATAAGAAGTTAAAAAAAAAGCTAACATGCTGAAGATGGTTGTATGGAAAGATAGAAAACCCCTGAATACTTGATTATGTCATTGAGCTGCTGCAGCAGGCTTGGAAACACCTATCTCCAGATTTTGTTGTGTAAGATAATTGAAGGTCTTTTTTGTCTAGACTCGTAGGTCTCTGTTGCTTGGGTTCTTGAAACTGATAGCATTTCTAGAGGTACATGAGGTGAAGTTCCCCTCCTCCAAAGAAAAAAGAAGTAAGAAAGGTGGGAGTTGAGTATATTTGAACCCCTACGAAGACTCTCAAACTACAGAATGCTTTTTTTTTTTTTTTTCCGGTATGGGGGCCTCTCACTGTTGTGGTCTCTCCCGTTGTGGAGCACGGGCTCGGGACGCGCAGGCTCAGCGGCCATGGCTCACGGGCCCAGCCGCTCCGCGGCATGTAGGATCTTCCTGGACCGGGGCATGAACCCGTGTCGCCTGCATCGGCAGGCGGACTCTCAACCACTGCACCACCAGGGAAGCCCTACAGAATGCTTTTGAAATAGCAAAGTATAGTTTGGGAAAGATACAATAGCCTGAAATGATTTCAATCACTGCTAGTTTGGGCTGGTTATAAATGTACCTGACAGGAATGGTAAAAACAGAAGGCAAAGAAATATAATACAGATTTAGTGGTAATTAGGGGTATGACCTATTAATCACATATATTGGACACCATTGTAAACAAGCTTTTTAAAGATTACTTTGAAAAATCAATACAGTTAGAAGTAATGACAAATATACAGCTACAGAACACTTGGCAAAAAAAAACAAAAAACAAACAACCTATCACATGGTAGACTGTTACTCTGGTGGCCCCAAATGAATCATTCCTCTCAGTTTTGCACCCCTGATAGTTCCCTCCTCTTGAATCTTGGCTGGCCTATGACTTGCTTTAATCCTTAGAATTCATTTTAGGCCCATGCCTTAAGAAGACAATAGCTTCTACTTTTGCATTCAGGGAGATGCCACTGTGTTGGAAGTTTGACTTCTCAGACTTCCATGCTGTGAAAAGCCCAACCTAACCACACGGAAGAGCACTGAGGCCTTGGCTAACAGCTCCTGTTGAGCTCCCAGCCAGCAGTCACCCCCAGCTCTCCAGCCATGTGAAGAAGGCCATCGTGGAAGTGGATTCTTCAGCTTCTACTGTAGTTACTTTGGGTGAATCTATGTAGAGGAGAGATAGGCTGTTTTCTCTGCTCAGCTCTGCCCAAGTTGCAAAATACAAGTAAGTAAAATGATTGTGGTTTTAAGCCACTGAATTTTGGAGTACTTTGTTGTTTGGCAGTAGATAACTGAAATAAATTTTAATGTTATGTCAGTAGGTTTTTGTGCTTGGGAAAAGAGCATCTCCTTACCATTAAAGCTAACCGAGATCTGCTTATATTAGTTTGCACTTATTTCTGATATTTCTGTGTGTTTTTATTGCCTTTTCTTGGGAATTGGTCCTATTTTCCCTTTTAGATTGTACATTTCTAGAGGCAGGGAACAAGCCTCCTATCTTTTGCACTTTTTCCCCCTCATTAAGCTTTTTTTAAAAATTTTATTATTTATTTTTATTTTTGGCTTCATTGGGTCTTCATTGCTGTGCGCGGGGGCTACTCTTCGTTGCGGTGCACGGGCTTCTCATTGCAGTGGCTTCTCTTGTTTCAGAGCACGGGCTCTAGGCACGTGGGCTTCAGTAGTCGTGGCACGTGGGCTCAGTAGTTGTGGCACGCGGGCTCTAGAGCGCAGGCTCAGTAGTTGTGGCTCTTGGGCTTAGTTGCTCTGCGGCATGTGGGATCTTCCTGGGCCAGGGCTTGAACCTGTGTCCCCTGCGTTGGCAGGTGGATTCTTAGCCACTGTGCCACCAGGGAAGCCCCATGAGCTTTGTTTTAATGGAACTCAAAATTCTGTGACAGATTTTTGGTCAAATTGTTTCCATTAAAAAGTACCGATTGGGGCTTCCCTGGTGGCGCAGTGGTTGAGAATCTGCCTGCCAATGCAGGGGACACAGTTTCGAGCCCTGGTCTGGGAAGATCCCACATGCCGCAGAGCAACTGGGTCTGTGAGCCACAATTACTGAGCCTGTGCGTCTGGAGCCTGTGCTCTGCAACAAGAGAGGCCGTGATAGTGAGAGGCACGCGCACCGCGATGAGGAGTGGCCCCCGCTTGCCACAACTAGAGAAAGCCCTCGCACAGAAACGAAGACCCAACACAGCCATAAATAAATAAATTAATTAATTAAAAAAAAAAAAGTACTGATTTTCATACACGCTGCTATATTTAAAATAGATAACCAACAAGGACCTACTGTATAGCACAGGAAGCACTGCTCAGTGTTCTGTAATAACCTAAGTGGGAAAAGAATTTGAAAAAGAACAGATACATGTATATGTATAACTGAATCACTTTGCTGTACACCTGAAACAAAACATTGTTAATTGGGCCTCCCTGGTGGCGCAGTGGTTGAGAGTCCGCCTGCCGATGCAGGGGATACGGGTTCGTGCCCCGGTCTAGGAGGATCCCATATGCCGCGGAGCGGCTGGGCCCGTGAGCCGTGGCCGCTGGGCCTGCGCGTCCGGAGCCTGTGCTCCGCAACGGGAGAGGCCACAACAGTGAGAGGCCCGCATACCACAAAAAGAAAAAAAAAAAAAGAAAAACAAAACAAAACAAAAAAAAAACATTGTTAATCAACTGTTCTCCAATATAAAATAAAAATTTAGCATGCCGCAACTAAGAAGCCCACATGCCACAACTAAACATCCCACATGCTTCAACTAAACATGCCGCAATGAAGATCCCGCATCCCAGCACAGCCTAAATAAATAAATAAATATTAAAATAAAATAAAAAATTTAAAAAATTGTTCAAAAGAGGAAAAAATGTACTGATTTTAAAACCTAATAACTTAAAACTGCCCTACACAAAACAAATGGTCCACAAAACATTCTCCTTTCCTTCTGAAGGTTTTATGATGCATGTTATCATTAAGCAGTCTTTTTTTTAAATTGGAGTATAATTGCTTTACAATGTTGTGTTAATTTCTGCTGTACCATTAACAAGTCTTTTACTATTAAACTTAAATGGCCAATTGAGACAAACAGTTCTGAGACTGTTCTTCCACCACTGATTAAGACTAGAGTGGCAGGTATTGGGGATAATATTCATTTAGCCTCTGAGCTTTCTGGGAGGACTTGGTGACCTCGCCAGCTCTAGCTGCCTTCTTGTCCACTGCTTTGATGACACCCACAGCAACCGTCTGTCTCATGTCATGAATAGCAAAATGGCCCAGAGGAGGATAGTCGGAGAAGTTCTCAACACACATGGGCTTACCAGGAACCACATAAATGATGGCAGCATCACCTGATTTCAAGAATTTGGGGCCAAGTTCCAGCTTTTTCCCAGAATGACCATCAATCTTCTTTAGCTCATCAAACTTGCAAACAATGTGAATGGTGTGACAATCCAGCACAGGTGCGTATCCAACACTGATTTGGCCTGGATGGTCCAAGATAATCACCTGAGCTGTGAAGCCAGCTGCTTCCATTGGTGGGTCATTTCTACTGTCCCCAGCCACATTGCCACGATGAACATCTTTGACAGACATGTTCTTGACATTGAAACCCACATTGTCTCCAGGAAGGGATTCACTCAAAGCTTCATGATGCACTTCAACAGACTTTACTTCAGTTGTAACATTGACTGGAGCAAAGGTGACCACCATGGCAGGTTTGAGAACACCAGTCTTCATTCGACCCTCGGGGACAGTACCAATACCACCAATTTTATAGATGCCTTGGAGGGGCAGACGCAGGGCTTGTCAGTTGGACGAGTTGGTAGCAGGATGCAATCCAGAGCTTCAGGCAGCATGGTTCCTCTGTCGTTGCCATCTTTTTTTTTTTTTTTTGCAGTACACGGGCCTAGCTGCTCCGCGGCATGTGGGATCTTCCTGGACCGGGGCACGAACCTGTGTCCCCTGCATCGGCACGCGGACTCTCAACCACTGCGCCACCAGGGAAGCCCTGTCATTGCCATCTTTACAGGTGACTTTCCATCCCTTGAACCAAAGGCATGTTAGCATTTGGCTCCAGCATGTTGTCATCATTCCAACTAGAAATTGGCACAAATGCTATTGTGTCGGGGTTGTAGCCAATTTTCTTAATGTAGGTGCTGGCTTTCTTAACGATTTCCTTGTATCTCTTCTGGCTGTAGTGTGGCTCCATAGAATCCATTTTGTTAACACCAGCAATTAGTTATTTCACACCCAGAATGTAGGCCAGAAGGGCATGCTCACAGATCTGCCCATGCTTGGAGATGCCTGCTTCAAATTCACCAACACCAGCAGCAACGATCGGGACAGCACAGTCACTGAGACGTGTCTGCAATCATGTTTTTGATGAAGTCTTTGTGTCCTGGGGCATCAGTGATGGTCACATAGTACTGTTGGTCTTGAATTTCCACAGGGAGATATCAATGGTGATACTACGCTCACGTTCAGCTTTCAGTTTATCCAAGACCTGGACATACTTGAAGGAGCCCTTTTCCATCTCAGCAGCCTCTCTCTCAAAATTTTTGATGGTTCTTTTGTCGATTCCACCACATTTGTAGATGAGATGGCCAGTAGTGGTAGACTTGCCTGAATCTATGTGTCCAATGGCAACAATGTTTTTTAAAATTTATTATTTTTGTCTATGTTGGGTCTTCATTGCTGCACTCAGGCTTTCTCTAGTTGTGGCGAGTGGTGGCTACTGCTCATTGTGGTGCGAGGGCTTCTCATTGTGGTGGCTTCTCGTTGTGGAGCACAGGCTCTAGGTGTGCGGGCTTCAGCAGTTGTGGTGCGTGGGCTCAGTAGTGTGGCTTGTGGGCTCTAGAGTGCAGGCTCAGTAGTTGTGGTGCCCAGGCTTAGTTGCTCTGGGGCATGTGGGATCTTCCCGGACTAGGGGTTGAACCCGTGTCCCCTGCATTGGCAGGCAGATTCTTAACCACTGTGCTACCAGGGAATTTCCCGTTTAAAGTGTTTTAAAGAGAGTATATAATGAAGTGTTAGGTAACAAAATACATATTAACTGTGAGTGCAAAGTTAATATGGGCCACAACAGTCACGGAAAATTCATGAAAGAGGAGAGTGGATGAGATTTTGGCTGGTGCTTCCAGGCAGAGGGAGTAAAACAACAGGCCTGTGGAGGATAGTATGAAGACTGGTCTGCAATGGAGTTAACCCTGTTATTCCTTTACAAAGACTTTATCCTAAGAAATTAACCAGAGTTATATTCATAGATGTTCATTACAGTGCTATTTAAGTTGGTAAAAACTGGAAACTCTATTTTGTTTAAGAGTTTCTCCTAAGAAAATAGTAAAAAATACTGATATTCAAAGATGATCATTACAGTGTTATTTAAAATGACAAAAATTGGAAACAATCTACATTTTAACCAATAGGGAAATGCAAATGGCTTAGGCTACATTCATTCAATAGAATATGTGTTCATTTCAAACATATTTTTAATTATAACAAGTTGGCAAAATGTTTATGATTTAGTAAAAAGTGTATATAATTATGTAAAAGAAGCAGATGCAAAACTATAAGTACATTATGCTGTTAATTTTGTGGAAAAAAAATGCATGTCTTAGGAAAAAAGCCTGAAAGAAAATACACCAAACATTTTATATGAGGATAATCTCAAGGTGATGTAATTATAGGTGATTTTTATTTCCATCTTTACATTTTTCTATAGTTTTAACACTTCTAGCAATGATTATATATTTTGTTTATATTCCTAGATACTATCTGTATTAGCTTACTGGGGCTGCTGTAACAATAGACTAGGCACTTAAACAGCAGAAATTAATTTTCTCATAATTTGGGAGGCTAGAAGTCCAAGATCAAGGTGTCAGCAGATTTGGTTTCTTAGGCCTTTCTCCTTGCCTTGCAGATGGCAACCTTCTCTCTGTCTTTACATGGTTGTCCTTTTTTTTTTTTTTTGCGGTACGCGGGCCTCTCACTGTTGTGGCCTCTCCCATTGCGGAGCACAGGCTCTGGTCGCGCAGGCTCAGTGGCCATGGCTCATGGGCCCACCTGCTCCGGGGCATGTGGGATCTTCCCGGACCGGGGCACGAACCCATGTCCCCTGCATCGGCAGGTGGACTCTCAACCACTGCGCCACCAGGGAAGCCCCATGGTTGTCCTTTTGTCTGCACATGTTTCTGGTGTCTCCCTTTGGGTCCAAATTTCCTCTACTTTTAAAGACAATGGTGACATTGGATTAAGGCCCATCCTAAAGGCCTCATTTTTGTTTAATTGCCTCTTTGAAGACCTTGTCTCCAAATACAGTTACATTCTGAAATATTGGGGTTTAGAATTTCAACATATAAATTTTGGGGAGACACGATTCACCTTATAGCACTATTTAAAAATGTGATTGGTATATTATTGAAAATATGAGAAACAAAACGTGGGGCAAGTGTGAGTAGAATAGAAAGATATATGGTGGCTAAGGTGGGAGAAGAGGTGAAATAACAATGATACCTAAATTATTATTATTTTTTTTAAATTGAAATATAGTTGATTTACAGTGTTGTGTTAATTTCAAGTAGACAGCAAAGTAATTCAGTTATATATATGTATGTGTATATATGTATATATTGTTTTTCAGATTCATTCTATTATAGGTTATTACAATATATTGAATATAGTTCCCTGTGCTATACGTAGGTCCTTGTTGGTTATCTATTTTGTATATAGTTGTGTGTATCTGTTAATCTCAAACTCCTAATTTATCCCTCTCCCTCCTTTCCCCTTTGGTAATCATAAGTTTGTTTTCTATGTTTGTGAGTCTGTTTCTGTTTTGAATTAAGACCTAAGTTAAAAAAAAAAAAGACCTAACTTAATTTTTTTTTTTTTTTTTGCGGTACGCGGGCCTCTCACTGCTGTGGCCTCTCCCGTTGTGGAGCACAGGCTCCGGATGCGCAGGCTCAGCGGCCATGGCTCATGGGCCCAGCCGCTCCACGGCATGTGGGATCTTCCCAGACCGGGGCACGAACCCGTGTCCCCTGCATCGGCAGGCGGACTCTCAATCACTGCGCCACCAGGGAAGCCCTGCATGTCTCTTTTTGAATTATGGTTTTCTCAGGGTATATGCCCAGTAGTGGGATTGCTGGGTCATATGGTAGTTCTATTTTTAGTTTTTTAAGGAACCTCCATATTGTTTTCCATAGTGGTTGTATCAATTTATATTCCCACCAACAGTGTAGGAGGGTTCCCTTTTCACCACACCCTTTCCAGCATTTACTGTTTCTAGCTTTTTTGATAATGGCCATTCTGACCATCATGAGGTGATAACCTCATTGTAGTTTTGATTTGCATTTCTCTAATAGTGATGTTGAGCATCTTTTCATGTGCCTCTTGGCCATCTGTATGTCTTGCTTGGTGAAATGTCTATTAGTTCTTCTGCCCATTTTTTAACTGGATTGTTTGTTTTTTTGATATTGAGCTCCATGAGCTGTTTATATATTTTGGAGATTAATCCTTTGTCTGTTGTTTCATTTGCAAATATTTTCTCCCATTCTGAGGGTTGTCTTTTTGTTTTGTTTTTGGTGTCCTTTGCTGTGCAAAAGATTTTAAGTTTAATTAAGTTCCATTTGTTTATTTTTGTTTTTATTTCTGTTACTCTAGGAGGTGGGTCAAAAAAGATCTTGCTGTGGTTTATGTCAAAGAGGGTTTTTCCTATGTTTTCCTCTAAAAGTTTTATAGTGTCTGGTATTACATTTAAGCCTTTAATCCATTTGGAGTTTTTTTTTTTAATCTATTTATTTATTTATTCTTGGCTGCATTGGGTCTTCGTTGCTGTGTGCGGGCTTTCTCTAGTTGCGGTGAGCGGGGGCTACATTTCATTGCAGTGCGTCGGCTTCTTATCGCTGTGGCTTCTCTTGTTGTGGAGCAACAGTAGTTGCAGCACGTAGGCTCAGTAGTTGTGGTTCACGTGCTCTAGAGCACAGGCTCAATATTTGTGGCACACGGGGCTTAGTTGCTCCGCAGCATGTGGGATCTTCCCGGACCAGGGATCGAACCTGTGTCCCCTGCATTGGCAGGCAGATTCTTAACCACTGCGCCACCAGGGAAGTCCCCAGGAGTTTATTTTTGTGTATGGTGTTAGGTAGTGTTCTAACTTCATTCTTTTACATGTAGCTGTCCAGTTTTCCCAACACCACTTATTGGAGGGCTGTCTTTTCTCCATTGTATGTTCTTGCCTCCTTTTTCGTAAATTAGGTGCCCATATGTGTGTGGGTTTATCTCTGGGCATTCTATCCTGTACCATTGATCTATATTTCTGTTGTTGTGCCAGTACCATACTGTCTTGATTACTGTAGCTTTGTAGTATAGTTTGAAGTTGGGGAGCCTGATTCCTCCAACTCTGTTTTTCTCTCTCAAGATTGCTTTGGATATTTGAGGTCTTTTGTGTTTCCATACGAATTGTAAGATTTTTTGTTCTAATTCTGCAAAGAATGCCATTGGTAATTTGATAGGTATTGCAATGTAGATTGCTTTGGGTAGTATAGTCATTTTCACAATATTGATTCTTCCAATCCAAGAACATGGTATATTTCTCCATCTGTTTATGTTATCTTTGATTTCTTTCATCAGTGTTTTATAGTTTTCTGAGTACAAGCCTTTTACCTCCTTAGGTGGTTTATTCCTAGGTATTTTATTCTTTTTGTTGCAATGGTAAATTGGAGTGTTTCCTTAATTCTCTTTCTGACTTTTCGTTGTTGGTGTATAGGAATGCCAAAGATTTCTGTGCATTAATTTTGTATCCTGCACCCTTACCAAATTCATTGATTAGTTCTAGTAGTTTGCTGGTGGCATCTTTAGGATTTTCTATGTATAGTATTATATCATTGGCAAACAGTGACCTTTTTACTTCTTTTTTCCAATTTGTATTCCTTTTATTCCTTTTTCTTCTCTGATTGCTATGGCTAGGACTTCCAAAACTATGTTGAATAAGAGTGGTGAGAGTGGACATCCTTGTCTTGCTCCTGACAACTCATTCAAACATCCACTGTGTGCCTACTTTGTGTCAGGTGTCTATTATGTGTGTAGTTTACTGCTCACAGTTGTTCTAAGCCTTTTCTCTCCTTTGGTTCCCTCTGGTTGCCCCTCAGTACATGTACCTTCTTCTCTTTTGACAGGGACCCTTACCTCCTACTTTCCTAACAAAGAAAAGAACCATGTGAGGTGAGCCTTTTAATCCATTCCAAAATAACTCTGTTTCTTTCTCCCCATCTTAGAAGAACTGAACTTCCTCTTTTTAAGTTTGAACTATCCTTGTGTTCTCAATCCTCTTTGTTTTCTCCCTCTTCGTCCTTGTGGGTGCTATAACAGCTAGAATCAAAGATTTCTCCCTTAAATATCTTCTTTTTGTCTAGCTTAAGCACCTTTAATTTCCTCTTCTCTCCTTGGCCTGTGGACATAATCTTTTTTCTCTGTGCTGGAACACCCCCCCCCCCAAAAAAAAAACCTTTGTTTGACCTTGATGCAACTTTTAGCCTATTTTTCTAACCCTTTTATCATTGCAGGTTTATAACAGAGCAGGAGCCTATGGGACATTCCCCAGACAGGCCCTTCCCCCATATCCAATGTTTAGCTTATCTCTGAAGTACCTAGATAACAGTATTTGATGCACATTTCCTGAGTTGTTTTACAGATGTGAAACCCACCCCCCCACCAAATGGAAGATGTTAACTACTTGATGACCTTTAGCACACAGCCCCAGGCCTCCTGGTGCCTAAGGACTAATAATGTTAACCCCTGTGACACCACCCTGTTCCCTCACCATCAGCCAATCTGCAACCGCACCCTGCAACCGCCCTCCCTCACCTGGCTTTTAAAAATGCTTTGCCAAAACCCTTCTGGGAGCTCGGGGTTTTTTTGGGCATGAGCCACCCTTCTCCTTGCATGGCCTTGCAGTAAACCTTTCTCTGCTCCAAGCTTTGATGTTTCTGTTTGTTTGGCCTCACTGTGCGTGAGGCACAGGAACTTGTGCTAACAGGTTTAAGAATGAAACTCCATTCTCAATGCACAGTCACTTCTAGTTCTGCTCACTTGAATCCTGCTGCTCCTTCAGCCTCTGTCCCTGTCATTCAACCTGGTCACCGAAAGGCAGTCCTGGCTTCCTAGTCACAAGGCACAGTGGGTTTTTCTCATCCCTCCCTGTCTTAGCTTCTCTGTGGCATTTGACACTGTTGATCCCCCTTTTATCTAACACTCTCTTCTCTTGATTTTCATAGCACAACATATGATTTTCTTCTCATCTTTTTGCTCTAACATTTTCAAAACAGTTTGGATGACTAAATGTACTGAGCCTAACTTCCAACATATCTGTTGCAGTTTGAAGGGGTCAGGAAGGAATAGTGGGCGTTACCAAACGCTGGTTGCTGCTCAAATAGGCTTTGTAGGATGTTGTCCAATGATGTTAAATCTTCCTCACTTGGAAGGTCTAGATATTTGATTGTGTTCAAGGCTGGTTAAAGTAACCAGTCTTATAAGAGACTAATGCTCCCTATGTAGTGTCTTCCCTGAGCAGAGCTTGCCTTTCCAATTCTCTTTATTCCTCTAAGTTTCAATCTTTCAGTTTCTAATATCTCAGATATATTAATTCCATTGTTGAGCAGTGGTCAAGCTCTCCCTTCTGATTTTTACTTTTTATTTCCGAATGATACGTGTTGATTTTACTTGTCACGTTTTCAGAGTTCTGGAGGTGCTTGCTGTCAACTCAGTGTTCTATGTAAGAAAAAGCCCCACTTTGTTTGACAGGCTTTTCTCTCTTCTTAAATGTAGGAGTTATTTAACATAATCTAGATTTTGAAAAGTAGAATGCCTCATGGAGATTTTATGTTTGTTACTCAAGATGTAGAAAATAGAGTTCATTTTTGTCTGAGAAGAATTTTCTCTCCATAAATAAAAAGTGATTACTGGGCTTCCCTGGTGGCGCAGTGGTTGAGAGTCCGCCTGCTGATGCAGGGGACATGGGTTCGTGCCCTGGTCTGGGAAGATCCCACATGCCGTGGAGCGGCTGGGCCCGTGAGCCGTGGCTGCTGAACCTACGTGTCCGGAGCCTGTGCCCCCCAACAGGAGAGGCCACAGCAGTGAGAGGCCCGCGTACCGCAAAAAAAAAAAAAAAAAAAAAAGTGATTACTTAAAAAGTTATCATCCTATTGAGGCTGGATAAGAATAAGAAAAAATAACCTGGTCTTATAAACAATTCCTTTTTGTATTGTGCTAAGTTATAGGTGAACTTCTCGTTCTTACTGTTGTTAGTTGATACTTAACACGGAGCCTTCAGCCAAATGAAAAGGGAACCGTGCGTGGTGAGTTGATGGAAAATGGAGCCTTTACGGCAAAGAAAAAAGAAGTCTGAAGTTATTTCTCTGTGAACTTTAACTACTGTTTCTTCCTGATTTCAAACATGGCAGGTTTTAATAGAGACTTAACATTCATCCCTGCTGTTGTCATTTACTTTGAGTTAACCATTTATTACTGAAACTTAAAGATAAAATCTAGGGAGATTTCTCAACTTAAGGTTCATAGCCTTTCTCTAATTTTCCCTCTTCTCTTACGTTGTACTGCCTTTGCCCTATACATTTGTTGTACTTGGGTACATTGTGAAGTCCAAATTCACATTCTGTTTTTATTTCAGTATGAGGGAATTTCAGAGTATAAGGTCACTTGCCTAGTAATAAGTAAGTCAGGTCAAGAATTTATCCTAGATCTCCTATTAGCCAAATTGAGAACAGTTAGAACCTCAGAATTAATAATAACATAGTAATCCACTAACTAAAATAATCCATGAATCCATACGGATGTACACAAATGAATGAATAAATATATAAAAGGTAAAGAAGGGAAAAATCTCCTTCCAGCAGAGCACCAACTAATAAATGTGATTAATGAGGAAGGAATGATGGAATTAGAAAATCACCATTTGGCAACCACCATATTAATAATTGCTTCAGGCAAGAATCATCAAAGGAAGCTAAAATTTGTGGGGGAGTTTGCTAAGGAACATGACACTTACATAGTCTCAAGATTATCTGGTGATTACACAGGGAAAAATAGTAATTTTGCAGTGGCACAATCTGATAGACACTGACTTAATCAAATAATCAAAATTAATATTACCAATAAGGAGACCAAGTAGCATCATGTACCTCTGATGTGATGCATTGACAAGTTGGCATTCCTGCCAAAAATGCATAATCTGAATCTAATCATGAAGAGACATCAGACTAATCCAAACTGAGGGATTGTCTACAAATAACTGGCCTGTAGTCTTCAAAAAAGTCAAGGACATGAAAAACTGATGAACTGCTCCATATTAAAGGAGAATAAAGACACATGACAGCTAAATGTGACATAATCCTGGAATTGGAGACTGCACTTTAAAAAAAAAGGAAGGACATTGTGGAACAATTGATGAAATTTTACTTGGGACTGTAGATTAGACAATGGTATTATATCAAAGTTAAATTTCCTGATTTTGATAATTGTATTGTGATTATATAAGAGAATGTCCTTGTTCATAGGAAATGCCCACTGAAATATTTAGGGGCAAATAGGTACGACATTTGCAACTTAATTTCAAATGGTTCAGAAAAAAATGAATACACATACACAGAAAGAATAATAAAGCAAATGGGGCAAAATGTAAACACTTGGTGAATCTGGGGAAGGATATTGGAGTGCTTTGTATGATTCTTGCACTTTTCTATAAACTTGAAATGATATCAAAATAAAAAGTTACCAAATAAACCCAATTCTGAATTTTGGGGGATTAATTTTTTTAAGTAAAATCTTTAATTGAAGTATAGTAAGCATACAGAAGAGCACAAACACCAAAAGTGTACAGCTCGATACATTTTTATGAAATGAACCCCCCCATGTAATTGTGATCCAGGTTAGGATCTAAAATATTATCGACATTCTGGAAGCATCCTTTCCTAGTCATTACTCCATCCTTCCACTGCAAAGGCAACCTTTATATGACTTCTATTATCATGGTTTAGTTTTGCCTCTTTTTGAATGCTGTGTAAATAGAATCATACCATATGATTATTTTTTGTGTTTATTTTTTCCCAGCATTTTGTCTGTGAGAGTCATTTCCTGATGCAAGTAGCTGTAATTCATTTGTTTCTTTTTTATTCTTTAATATTGCACTGTATTTAAATAGACCGTAATTTATTTACCTGTTCTAACATTGTTGGACACTTGGGTTGTGTAGTAGTCAGTCTCTAAGATAGCCCCTAGTGATTCTTGTCTCCTGTTATTCACCACATTGTGTAATCCTCTCTCCCTGAGTGTGAGCTGGACCCAGTGACTAGTCTCAAATGCATAGAATACGGCAAAAGTGATGGGTTTTCACTTCTGCGATTAGGTTGCAAAAAGACTGTGGCTTCCATTGTGGGTTCTATCTCCTAGTTTGCTTACCTGGGGGAAATCAGTGTCATGTCATGAGTCAACCCTCTGGAGAGGTCCAAGTGGTGAGAGATGAATGAGCTTGGAAGCAGATTCTCCAGCTCCAGGCAAACCTTGAAATGACTGCAGCCCAATGGTTGACAATCTGACAGCAACATCATGACAGACTAAGAGCTAAGCCACACTGGATTCCCGACTCACAGAATCTGTGAGATGTTAATGTCTATGTTGTCAGCTGCTAACTTCTGGCATAATTTGTTTTGCAGTAATTGATAACCGATAGAGATTTTTTTTTCTAGTTTTTGACCATTACAAATAGTGCTGGCCAAACCTTCTTATATGTGTAGTGCACATATGTGAGCATCTCTCTTGGGGTGTATACCTAGGAGAAGAATTACTGAGTCTTAGGGTATATTTATGACAGCCTTACAGTTTTCCAAAGTAGTTGTACCAGTTTATAACCCCACAACAATGTATGAGAGTTCCTATTCTTCCATACCCTTGGTAGCACTAGGCATTATCCGTCTTTTTAATTTTAGTCAGTATGGCATATCATTTAAAAATATTTTATCTTGAGATAATTTCAAACTGAGAGAAAAGTTGCAAGAACAGTACACAAAACTTCCATATTCTCTTTACCTAGATTCCCTAATTTTCAACATTTTACCATATTTCTCTTTCCCTCTAATGTATATGATGATTCTCTGAGAACAAGTTGCAAACATAATGACCCGTCCGTTAAATACCACAGTGCATTTCCCCCAAATAAGGGCACTTTCATATATAATCATACTATAACCATCCAGAATCAGAAAATCAACATTGATACAACACTATTATTCAATCCATAGACCCTGTTAAAATTTTGACAACTATCCCATTCTCTTCCTCTCTTCTGTGGTCTAGAATCCAATCCAGTATCATGTTGCATTTAGTTGTCATGTCTCTTTAATCTCCTGTAACCTAGAATAGTTCCTTAATATTCCTTAATGTTAATGTCTTTCATGACCGTTGACAGTTTTAAAGAGTATACACGTTTCATTCTGTTAGTACCGTTGATTGGGGTTTGTCTGATGCTTCCTCACATCCAGACTCAGGCCATACATTCTTATCAGGAGTACCACCCCCCCCAAAACAAACAAACAAGCAAACAAACTGATGCTGTGCTCTTCTTAGAGAATCACATTGGGAGATATCCAATATCAACCTGTCCCATTGCTGATGAGGCTAACCAAGATCACCTGGCTAAGTTGATACTGCCAAGTTTCTCCACTGTGATGTCATCATTTTCCCATTTGTAATTTAATAGTGTTTTGTAGGGAGATAGTCCAAGACTATCCCAATATCCTGTTCCTCACCAAACTTTAGTCACCAATCTTAGTATCCATTGATGACTCTTGCCTGAATCAGCCACCAATATGATGGCTGCCACATGGTGATTTTTAACGTCCATCATTCCTTCTACATTACTAGATGACATTCAATTCTCAGAAAGCACTTTCCCTTCTTTTTTTTTTCTTTTTCTTTGGTATTTGGGATCCCAGTTCCCTGACCAGTGATTGAACCCAGGACCCCTGCATTGTGAGCACAGAGTCTTAACCACTGGACCACCAGGGAAGTCCCCTCTTCTTTCTTATTCAGTCATTCTTTCATTCATTTATTCATATCAGTATGGACTCATGGATTCCTATGTTAGTCAATGGATTAAGATCTGGTACTATCATTATTATAACATTATTATGATGATCAGATTGTTCCAGTTTTGGCTAGTGAGAACCCTCTCAAGCTGAGTCCCATATCCTTTGGACATATCAAAGTGTTCTTGAGCACTTCCTTATTTTCTGCTACAACAGGATGTTCCAAGCTCATTTTATGCCCTGGTCCTGGAATCAGCCATTTCTTCAAGGAGCCCTGTTTCCTTTTATTTGTTTATTTTTATTTTTAAATTAATTTTTATTGGTGTATAGTTGATTTACAATGTTGTATTAGTTCCAGCTGTACAGCTAAGTGAACCAGTTATACATATACATATATCCACTCTTTTTTAGATTCTATTCCCATATAGGTCATTACAGAGTATTGAGTACACAGTAGGTTCTTATTAGTTATTTATTTTATATCTAGTAGCATGTATACGTCAATCCCAATCTCCTAATTTATCCCTTCCCCCCGATTCCTTTTAGTGGAGAATGGTATTTAGAAACCAAGATCTGGGTGTTTAGTATGCTTATAATAACTATGTATATAGGCATCCACCGATGATCTATTCTATCTGTCTATCTATCTATCTGTCCTCTATTTCATCAAGTATGAGTTCACACCAACATCTCTAATTCCAATCCAATACCTCCGTTTTTTTTCTAGTCTTCCTCCATTCCATTTGTGTAAATTCCTCCTCAGGCCCTGATAAACCCGGCTCTCATTGTCATATATTTACTTATTTCTCAATCTTCCTGTATGTAACCAATCTCCCAACCGCAAAGACTGCCTACTTGGCTGGCTGCCTTCTTGGTCCTACCAACTTCTCAGTCTCAGCCCTGATGCCATTTCCTTGGCCAGCATCTGCCTTAGTTTGTTCTCTCCCTGTGGCTGCCTTTTTGGCAGCCACACTGCCACCTTCAAAGGTTGGGCAAGGAAGTGCAGGGAAGAGGGGAGAGCAAGAGCCATACTGCTATTTTGACTCTTAGGCCAGCGTTTTTTGTTTTTGTTTTTGTTTTTGTTTTGCGGTACGTGGGCCTCTCATTGTTGTGGCCTCTCCCGTTGCGGAGCACAGGCTCCAGGCCAGCGTTTTATTGATCTGGCTCCTTAGTGAGAATTCAACTCTCTTCAGGAATTGATACCCACTGAGAGTTTGGCCCCTTAAAATATCCCAGGGAGCTGGGTTATTTAATGACTTAAAGTGACTAATATTGGCAGGATTAAGCATTATTTAATGAGAATAGGGGAAAGAGAAACAGCAGGAGCAGGTGGGGAAGGATAAACAATCACCACTCCAGTTGGGCCTTAGATAGAGCTCAACTGCAGTCTTAGTTTTATAGTGAGAATGGTTCCCATCAGTGCTCCTGCCCCAGAGCGTGAGCTTGCCATAGAAAGGCTGTGTTGGGTTGGAGAGGGGATGGAAGATAGGTTTTCAGATCTATTCTGAAGTGGAATGCACATTTTAGGATGGTTTTGGCATCCACTTGGCCTTCCCAGATGCCCTGTGGTCAGGCTAGACCTCTCAAGCAGCTTCAAACTCCCAGGCCCCTGACCCAGGCTGGAGTCAAAATGGCCTCTGGAGGGCAGAGGAGCGCCGTGTGATCCTGCTCAGCTCTAACCTGATCTAACCACTTCCGTTACCTGTTCATTTGCTAATAAACTTCTGGAATTCCTTGGCAGACTCTCTTCCACATCTTGTCTAATAAACTAGAAAGAATAAGGGTTGCATGATCTGGAATAAAACTCAGAAAAGTTAAGTGACATTTATCTAATGTTATAAAGTTATATATATGAGACACTTTGGTTCATATATGTAAACAGGTAATAGCAACTAGCGAATTCATGAGTCAGAGTAATGTTAAGTACAATGATTTGTTTGATATAGTCATTACTGATAGTCTCAAACAGCTACTGACATAGTTGTCTGAATTTTTAACAGTGAGTGATAACTGCCCAGGTGCCACATTTCTGGCTGTATAGAACAGTGGCTAAGCATGAGGATCATCTCAAACTGCCTGGGTTTGTATCCTGATGACACTACTTACTAGATGTGTGTCTTTAGGCATGTCAGTTACCTTTTCTGTGCTGTAGTTCTCTCATCTGTAAAAGTACCACATGGGGCTCTCATGAGGTTTAAGTGAGATCATACACAATTTTTAGAGTGGTGCCTGGCACATGAGAAGCACCCAATAAACGTCAGTTTGGGGGCTTCCCTGGTGGCGCAGTGGTTAAGAATCTGCCTGCCAATGCAGGGGACACAGGTTCGAGCCCTGGTCTGGGAAGATCCCACGTGCCACGGAGCAACTAAGCCCGTGTGCCACAACTAGAACCCGGGAGCCACAGCTGCTGAGCCCACATGCCACAACTACTGAAGCTCGTGTGCCTAGAGCCTGTGCTCCACAACAAGAGAAGCCACGGCAATGAGAAGCCCGCGCACTACAACAAAGAGTAGCCCTCGCTGGCTGCAACTAGAGAAAGCCGGCGCGCAGCAACGAAGACCCAACGCAACCAAAAATAAAAAAAACAAAAACAAAAAAACATCATTTTGCACTTGTGTGATTGTTATTATCATCTTAAGCTGCAGATTCATCCTTAACAAAAAAATTCCATAACAAATCTAATCAGCTTTCTTGTCTTGGTTCTCCTATCGACATCATGAGCTTATTATTTACTACTAAAACTGTAGAGAGACCATCTCCATTTGCTTCTCCATTAGTTTGAAACAGATGAGATTGAGTTGACCTATTCTGCAAAAATAGCTGGTTGGGTCCAGCTGCAGTTTTCTTCAGTCCCATTTATTTTTTCATCATTACCTCACTGGGAAGTTGAAACTACTCTTCATAGATACCAGTGTTCCACTAATCTGACCCAGTGTCTGCTGACAACTTTTCAATCATTGTAGTCTATTCAGTTCTTTTTACTCTAGAGGAATTTCTCTGCTAAGCAAAACCGAACTGAGCAATTTCAAACACTTAACTTCCATTAAAAAAAAAAGACATCCTGTTAATGAAGAAAGACTGAGTGATGTTGGGTAGAACTCTGAATTGGGAGCCAGAAGGCCAGAATTCAAGTTTCAACACTGCAGCTATTTGCATATATCTATTGTGTATCTTCTATGTGTGAAGCAATATGCTTGCCAGGCATTGAGGGGATTCAAAGAAAGGATTCAAACAAGTGGACTTTCTTCTCAGAGTGTTACAGCCTGGTTGGAATAGCAAAGCAGCTGTTATAGGAGACTGAATGAAATAAATGCAGAATCCAGCATCCATCCCATTGTATGCTGGAGGAAAGAACGAAACTGTAATAAGGGCCTGGAGGAGGGGTGCCCTGGGCAGTCAGTGCCTCTTCCGCCCATTGTGTGCTCTCCTTTGTATCACGAAGTCTGGAAACCTGGGAACAGGATTCCCCAGACTCCTTTGCTTTCAGCCTTCTTGCTGTAGTTTATGTTCTGCCAATGAGGGGCTCTTGGCAAGTGTGGAAAGCAGAAGAGAAGCCCAAGGCATTTACCCCATTTTCTTCTGGCAGGGTTGGTAAATGGATGTATGAACTTCTTGTATGTGAGTTTTCACAGTGGCCCTGGTGCTCCCCAGCTGATTCAGGGCTGTGAGGTCTGTGTGAGCAGTAGCTTCTAGCAGGTTCCTGACTGCTTGGAAGCAGCAGTGTCTCATTCAATACTCACTCTCTAATAAAACTAGGTCTTCTGTAATGCCATGCTCTTTTTTACCTCTGAGTCTTTATTCATCTGTCCCCTGTCACCTATGTTGTCCTTCCTTCCACTTCCTTTGTATTTTATTCGTCTTTATGGCCCAGCAACTAGTCAGTGACTGTTGCATATCACGCAACCAAACAATATTTTTTGGATGAATAGATGAAGGAATGAAAGAAAGAAGAGAGGTTAAAGGCTTAAGCAGATCTATAAATGGGATGGGGGTAGTGAACACAGTGGAGAGAGTAGGATATGAAGAGACAAAGCAGAGTAACAATTGAAGGGGTTGGAAATGGGAAAAGAGTAAATGGAAACGTGGCTCTTCACTGGCATAATATCACTGGGTTTTTAATAATCTACTATTTATGAAAAAAAGACAAGCCCCATGGTTTTCTAACTATGTGAGCATTTGTTAAAGTATAAAGATAAGATGGGTGAAGAAACGGGTCTGCTACAGTTTGAGGGTAGGAAGAAGGAATTGTCTGGTGGTCAACTGGTGTGGAGATGACCTATAGAAGAATGTAACAAAGGAGATCTCAAATAGGAAGACAGGTTCTATACAGGAGTGATGGGGAAGGACACCCAGGTTTAGGTAGAGTAGATCATAGTGATACCAAGCAGGGCCCTGTGGGGATCCTGCGCACAAAGCCTTTCTGTATCCCTCTATTTCTTTGATTACCTTCATTCAGCCTCCATGACCTTCCCTGAGTTCCAATGGGCAGATTCAAGCAGTTGTTAATTAGGGAAAGGGGGGTGCAAGACAAGGGAGAAACAAAGAGTCAAGAGAAAGAATAGTGCAGCCTTGGGGCAGGGTCCTGGTTACCCATCAAGGGATACACACCACAATATCTTTCAGCTATTTTGCAGATACTGAAACCCCCTCCAGACGAGACAAGTTAAGGATTAAAGATGGTATGCTGCCCACAAGCATGTAGACCCCAGACCAGTTGGAACCTGAAGGCTGATGATGCTGACTCCTACTTACCTCACCACTAACCCATCAGAAGAACATCTATGAGCTGATCATGTCTCTTTGAACCATTACTATAAAACTTCTCCAAGTTGGGACACACAGCTTTGAGGTCATTAGCCTGCTCTGGCCCCCTTTGCCTGGCAAAGCAATAATGCTATTCTTTTCTTTCCTTTTATTTTTTAAGTAGAATTTATTTATCTATTTAAATTTTATTTTTTAATTAATTAATTAATTATTTTTTTTTGCAGTACGCGGGCCTCTTACTGCTGTGGCCTCTCCTGTTGCGGAGCACAGGCTCCGGACGCCCAGGCCCAGCGGCCATGGCTCACGGGCCCAGCCGCTCTGCAGCATGTGGGATCTTCCCAGACGGGGCACAAACCCGTGTCCCCTGCATCGGCAGGCGGACTCTCAACCACTGCGCCACCAGGGAAGCCCTAATTAATTAATTAATTTTATTTTTTATTTTTTATTATTTTTTGGCTGCATTTGGTCCTGTGGCTGCTCAGGCTTTCTCTAGACGTGGCGAGTGGGGGCTACTCTTCATTGCAGTGAGCGGGCTCTAGGCACGCAGGCTTCAGTAGTTGTGGTGCACAGGCTCAGTAGCTATGGCTTGCAGGCTCTAGAGCATAGGCTCAGTAGTTGTGGCACACGGGCTTAGTTGCTCCACGGCATGTGGGATCTTCCCAGATCAGGGATCGAAACTGTGTCCCCTGCATTGGCAGGCAGACTCTTAACCACTGTACCACCAGGGAAGTCCCAAAGCTATTCTTTTCTACTTCACCCGAAACTCTTGCCTCCGAGATTCAATTTGGCACTGGTGTACAGAGAAGCTGAGCTTTCGGCATCAGTAATATTGGTATAGAGCTTTACACTACTGAAAGTGTTTTTCAGGTGCATTATCCTATATTATCCTCATTGCAACCTTGTGAGCAAAGTATATACTATTAATACAAATAAGTTTGCTTGAAAAGCAATGTGCTTATTGTGGAAAATTTTAATATTTAGATCACAAAGGAAAAAAGTGGAAATCACTCTGAAAGCTATCATTGTGAACATCTTGATGCTGGCCTCTCAGAGCTTTTCGATGCCTATTTATCTCTAAATTAAAAAATGGGATGTTATATACTTTAACTTAAAAAAAATAAATTTATTTATTTTATTTCTGGCTGTGTTGGGTCTTCTTTGCTGCGCACTTGCTTTCCTCTAGTTGTGAGTGAGGGCTACTCTTCGTTGTGGTGCGTGGGCTTCTCATTGCTGTGACTTCTCTTGTTGCAGAGCATGGGCTCTAGGCGTGTGGGCTTCGGTAGTTGTGGCACGCAGGCTCAGTAGTTGTGACACAGGGGCTTAGTTGCTCCGCGGCATGTGGGATCTTCCCAGACCAGGGCTCGAACCTGTGTCCCCTGCATTGGCAGCCGGATTCTTAACCACTGTGCCACCAGGGAAGTCCCCCTTTAAATTGTTTTTAAGCTTGCTTTTTTTTTACTTAGGGCATTGTGAACATATTCTCATGTCATTAAATATTCCCCTGTGCATAATTGTTAATGGCTGCATAATATCCCATTGTCTGGTTAAGTAAATTATAGTATAAACTAGTCAGTCATTTACTGCTAGCATTTAGTTGACTCCAGTTTTTTACTTTTGTAAACAATATTGAGATGAATGTCCTTGCAGTTAAGTCTCTGCACATACCTTTAATTATGTTCTTAGGATAACTGCCTAAAAAAGTGTGTTGAATGAAAAAAATGCACAATCTGAAAGTTCAGAATTACGTTTTATTGATTTACTGAGGACTTAAGCCCAGGAGGCAGACTCTCAGATAACTCTGAGAAACTATTCCAAAGAGTAAGAAGTCAGGATATATAAGAAGTTTTGCAAAAACAAAACAAAACAGAAAAGAAAAACAACCCAGGTAATTGGAACATCAAAAGATTACTGTCAAAGAAAACCAGACCTCAAGTTATGAATTTAGGGCTTTACTGTGTATGGGAAGATTCAAGAGCCTGGGCTCATTGAAATTATTCCTTTGATACACACCTTATCTAGGGCCAGTATCCTGTTTATCTCCATCCTGAGTTCCCTTAGGGTGCACCATCAGGGCTGGCCGCAGTAGCTGATGGCTGCAACATCCTTTGTTTACTGATATGACAGGCAACATTCTTTGTCCACAGGGCCTCCTCTTGGTCATAGATTTTTTTTTTTTTTTGCGGTATGTGGGCCTCTCACCGTTGTGGCCTCTCCCGTTGCGGAGCACAGGCTCCGGATGCGCAGGCTCAGTGGCCATGGCTCACGGGCCCAGCCGCTCCGCGGCACGTGGGATCTTCCCGGACCCGGGCACGAGCCCGTGTCCCCTGCATCGGCAGGCGGACTCTCCACCACTGCGCCACCAGGGAAGCCCTTGGTCATAGATTTGACCAATGTTTGGGAGGCATTTCATGACTAATTTTGTCCCATGACACTAGGAAGATTCATTCCTAGATCAGGGGAAGATTCTGTTGATAGGCCACTTGATGTGCTAATTTTTGATTAGGCCCTGTTGATGATCTGAAATTCTCTGGTAATATATTATGATCCAAGGAATGTTTTCCCTTGTTGCCTCTTCCCATATCTAGAGTTGCACTATTATAACTGTTCTATGTAGAGTTATATATGATCAACTGCCTCAAGATGTTTAGCCATCATTAATTTTGAAGGCCTGGTTATACATTTGTTAATGCAAGAGACAATAATCTTATAAAACAGACAGGGTATAAGTAATACAGCTAGTAACATTAATAAAGTCATAGTGCACAGAGAGGCACAAGGTGTAATTTGAAAACAAGAGAGAACAAATTAAAACATGATTAGTATAACTAGTTGTAATCTGATAACAAAAAGTCATCAAGTAGATGCAGAGCATTTTGCTTCTTTTTCCACCCTATTAGAAGGGAAAGAGAGAAAATTACATGATGCTCTGACTGTGTGTGTCCAGGAAAGGCCCCTGTGAGCATGAAAGCCCTGGGTTTTTATTTTCATTCTATTCCACTTGAATAGAGGCACTCAGCTCTTTTTTAGACTAGAGCTGGCTATTTTGCATAAAACAAAGAAGTTATACATTAGCATTGGGTAACTGGCTTTTCTCAGTAGCTATCTAGCAATGACTGGAGACAATGGTTTAATTGTAAGCTGCCACAGTTAAAAGACTCATAACCCACACACAATACCTTATCAAAATTTCACCATTCATTCGGAAAGAGGTTTAAACTGGTTTGGGATCTAATGAAGAGCCTACTTTGTCCTTTCCATTTCCTCGCTGCTCCCAAATCATCTCAAGCCTACTTTAGCCTCTGGCTTTTGCCAGAGCTGTTCCCACAGCCTGGGGTGCCTTCCCTCCTTTCTTTTGCTTATCTATTATTTACTTCTCTTTCAAAGCTCTTTTCAGGCACTTCCTCCTTTAAGAAGGTTTTTGGGTTTTTTGCATCTTTACAATTTCAGTCCACTGAGCTCTATGAACATTCATTTCTAGTACACATAATTTAACTCAGATTATTCTTCAGTTGTATGAGTTGGTGGTCTTGTCTTTTTTTGCAGAAATGAGCTATTGGAGAGTAGAGACCACATCTTACTCATTTTTGCATTTTAGCCCCTAACACAGATCCCGGCAGCATAAAATTCTGTTGAACCAACGAGTGATTGAATGTTAGGCATATGGCAGGTACTCAATAAATAATTGTTGAATGATTGATTAAGGGGCCATTGTAGGAAATGCTCCATAACCTCATTCACAGCATCACCATTTTAATGCTGGTTTGTACTGTCTGCAGAAGTTCAGTTAGAAACTAGCTACCCTCATGTCTTCCTCTAGCATTGGCTCCTTTCCTCTCCCTCCAGTGAGTTGGATAGCAAAGGGGTAGATGACCTAAAACAGTAGAGGATACGGAGGATTAGGAGGAATAAACAGACAACTGGAAAATATTTTATAATCCTGGTTATGAATTGTATTCAGCTCCACAGGCTGGGAATTATATTTCATAATGATTACATGAAAAATGCGGGACACGAGCCACAGCTCCTGAAGTTCCTGCGCCTAGAGCCCGTGCTCCGCAACAAGAGAAGCCACTGCAATAAGCCCAAGCGCCGCAACGAAGAATAGCCCCTGCTCGCCGCAACTAGAGAAAGCCCGCGCACAGCAAAGAAGACCCAACGCAGCCAAAAATAAAATAAAAATAAATAAATAAATAAATAAATTTATTTTTTAAAAAAAGAAAAGAAAAATGCGGGACAAATACTGACTGAGAGGCATGGTCTTGTTCACATGTAAAACCACTGAGCACAGTGCCTATTTCTAAGGATGGCAGGGCATTTTGAAGTGAGGAGCCCATGCAGGCTCTGGAGGAAGGCACTCTTCACCCAAAGAGAAGGTTTCGCCCGGAGGTTATCCACAGAGTCAAGATTCAGGATTGTGTTTGGGAGGAGGACCCGGATTAGCACCTTAGTGTGCCTCCTCCATGGCAAATTCTCTCCTTCCCCCTCTCTCCAGGGTTACTCCAAGGCAGAAAATTGTGAGCAGCACAGGGAGGGAGGAGAGCCGCTCTGCACTCCTTGGGGTCCCACCTCAGCCTCCTAAGGAGCAGTCTTCTGGCAGGGAAAGAGCCTTCCAGACTGAGGAGCTAACAGGATCTTTATTTGAGGAGCTAGCAGGATTTTTATTTGAGATTTTTCTCTCCAAGTTGTTCAGGTGATTAAGGCTGAAGTATAATTTTAAGTCAACTCTGTTCTCCAGGGAACAAGCGAAGAATGATTTCACTCAATTGTTAAAACTTTGTAATATGATTTGAGAACCATAAGGGACAAGGTAGGTAGTGGCAGATAAATACAGATGAAGAGGGGACCTTGTTATCCTGTCTGTAGGCAGCAACAGGATGATGAAATAGCAATAATTGAATGAATGGATATATGTACAGCATGATGCTCCACCATTCATTAAATATTTACTGAGTACCAGCTATATGTTAGATGTAAAACAAGTCCTTGTCTTCAAGACGCTTACAGTGAAGTGAGGAAGGAAAGATTCATTTCATTTTACTTTATTTTATTTATTTTTGATCAGTATTTTAAAATTGAAGGATAATTGATTTACAATGTATTAATTTCTGCTGTACAGCAAAGTGATTCAGTTATATATATATACATATATATGTATATATATATACACACATACACATATATATATACATTCTTTTTAAAAATATTCTTTTCCATTACGATTTGTCATAGGATATTGAATATAGCTCTCTGTGTTATACAGTAGGACCTTGTTGTGTGTCCATTCTATATATAAAAGCTTACATCTGCTAAGCCCAACCTCCCACTCCATCCCTCCCCCAACCCCTTTCCCCTTGACAACCACCAGTCTGTTCTCTATGTCCATGGTTCTGTTTCTGTTTCATAGATAGGTTCGTTTTTGTCATATTTTAGATTTCACAGGTAAGTGATATCATATGGTATATGTCTTTCTCTTCCTGAGTTACTTCACTTAGTATGATGATCTCTAGTTGCATCCATGTTGCTGCAAATGGCATTATTTCGTTCTTTTTTATGGCTGAGTAGTATTCCATTGTATATATGTACCACATCTTCTTTATCCATTCATCTGTCAATGGACATTTAGGTTGTTTACATGTCCTGGCTATTGTGAATGGTGCTACTATGAACATAAAGGTGCATGTATCTTTTTGAATTAGAGTTTTGTCTTGAGTGGGATTGCTGGATCATATGGTAACTCTATTTTTACTTTTCTGAGGAAACTCCATACTATTTTCCACAGTGGCTGTACCAACTTACATTCCCACCAACAGTGTAGGAGGGTTCCCTTTTCTCTATACCCTTTCCAGTATTTGTTATTTGTAGAGTTTTAAATGATGGCCATTCTGACTGGTGTGAGGTGGTACCTCATTGTAGTTTTGATTTGCATTTCTCTAATAATTAGCAATGTTGAGCATCTTTTCATGTGCCTTTTGTCTTCTTTTGAGAAATGTCTATTTAGGTCTTCTGCCCATTTTTTGATTGGGTTGTTTTTTGTTGTTGAGTTGTATGAGCTGTTTGTATATTTTGGAAATTAAACACTTGTCAGTCACATCGTTTGCAAATGTTTTCTCCCATTCTATAGGTTGTCTTTTAATTTTGTTTATTGTTTCCTTTGCTGTGCAAAAGCTTGTAAGTTTGATTAGTTCCTATTTGTTTATTTTTGTTTTTATTTCTATTGCCTTGGGAGACTGACCTAAGAAAAGATTGGTATGATTTGTGTCAGAGGACATTCTGCCTATGATCTCTGCTAGGAGTTTTATGGTATCATGTCTTATGTTTAAGTCCTTTTGAGTTTATTTTTGTGTATGGTGAGAGGGTGTGTTCTAGGAAGGATTCATTTTAAATTTTTGAAGTGTGTCAGTGTAACAAACAGGTGTTGAGGTAGAAAAATTGAGGGCAAGAGGATCTGTGTAAGTAGAATGGTCAGGGAAGACTTCTCTGGGGAGTGACATTTATGCTGACACCTGGTGAATGAACTGAGCTCATCACAGTCAAGGCTGGGGGAAAAGCAACTCTCCAGAGGAAAGAACAAGGGCAAAGGCTCCATGTTGGGGAAGAGCTGGTGTATCCCAGTACCAGAAGGAGGTCAGTGTGTTTGGAGGGTGGTGGAGGAAGGGCAGAGGCAGGAGCTGCTGCTGGACAGCTAGACCTGGGCCAGACAAGACAATTTGCGATCAACTGGGTCGCTCTTAGAAAATCAAATGCTCTTGAAATCACCAAAGGACACTGAGGGTTACGGTAAGGCATTGGAGTTTTATTTGAAGATTAAAGGGAAGTTACTAATGAGTTTTAGGGAAGTGACTTGACCCCATTTATGTCTGATAAAGATCACTCTGGCTGCTATGGGAGGATGGGCTGGAGGTGGGCAAAAGAGGGCTCAGGGAGGTGGGTGAGGAGACCATCACAAGTCATCCACGACAGATGCTGGAGACCTGAACCAGGTGGGAGCAGTGGAGATGGAGAGAAGAAGTTGATACTAAGATTTGTTTACAAGAAAAAAATGATAGAGGTTAAATGTATATGTTCCTTTTCAAAAGTGACAGAGGTGCTATAAACTTGAAAGTCTCCATGAATCACTGAAGGCAGCCCCTATGCCATGTCTTCTCCCACAAAGGGACCAATGGGCACCTCAGAATCAGATTGGGAGTTTTCTTTAGAAAGGGAAATGACCATGGACTCACTAAAGGGCGTTCCTTTCAGAAGACTCCTTCTGAAGTCATCCTCTCTAAAGGAGAGTAGGTGAGTGGCTTCTCCTGGTTCTGTGAGCATGGCAGAGCAGCTCCTGTGGCCAGAGAAAGCCTTCCAATCTCTTTGAAAGGTGATGTTGGAAGTCACTGCTGTGTGTTGAAATGGTGAAAGGCCGAATGGATACGTGTGTGCACACACTCGCGCTTGTGTGAGACCAGCCTGTCTGCTATACCCCCTTTCTGTGTAAGGACTGGATTTCAGGGACCCTTTAGGAGAGGAACAGGTAGGCCCAATAACAGATACTAGAATTGATGTCAATACAGAAAATGGGGATTTGCATAATTAACTGAAAAAATAAAAAAATATGACCACATGTAGTCATGTGGTCCACATCTCATTGTAGTTTTGATTTGCATTTCCCTGATGATTAGTGATGTTGAGTATATTTTCATGTACCTGTTGGTCATTTGCATGTCTTCTTTGGAAAAATGTCTACCCAGTTTCTTTGCCCATATTTAAATGGGCTTGTTTGATTTTTTGGTATTGAGTTGATTTTTCATGAGCCCACATATCTCTCTCGAACTCCAGAACCATCTATCCAACTATTTACTGAAGAGCTGTACCTGGGTGCCTTAAAGCCAATGTGTTAAAACTGACTGGAACCTAAATTGGAAAAGAATTTGAAAAAGAATAGATACTTGTATATGTATAACTGAATCCTTTGCTGTACACCTGAAACTAATACAACATTGTAAATCAACTATACTCCAATATAAAATAAAGATAAAAATAAAACTGACTGGAAGAATATACCAGAGACCAATAAAACAACAATACTTGTTGCAGGTGGTAGTTTGGGGTAGAGAGGGACAGGGTTGACAGCATGATTTCTCACCATATATCTTTTAGATGAATGAAAAAATGTGAATGTATCATCCTCCTCTCTCCCCCCATCCACTTCTGCCCAAACTTGCCCTTTTCACGTGTATTCCTGTTTATGTGAATGGTATCATCATTTCCTTGGTCACCCAAGCCAGAATTTGGGGAGTTTTCCTGGACTCCTTTCTCTCCTTTACTCTCTTACCCCAACTTCTGTAATTTTGCCTCAAAAATGTCTTGCAAATAAATTTCCTCTTTTTTCCATCCCCACTGTTATTGCTTTAGCTTGGGTTCTTTTATCTCTTACTTGGATTTTAATATCTTTCTCACTTTAGTTCCCCACATTCTACTAGAGTGATCTTTTAAGAACACAAAACAGGTTATAATATTTTCCAGCCTAAAATCATTGGATGCCTCCATTAACCTTCAGAGTAAAATGTAAGCTTTCTAGTGTAGCATCCTTTTGATCTTGGGTCCACCTACTGCTTCGGTTTCTTCTTCCATGATTCTTTTTCCATAGCTTAGTCTTCAACCAAACTGCCTGTCCTTCTTGAAAATATCAGGTTCTCTTTGGCCTCTATACCTTTACATATGCTGTTCTTCCTACCTGAAATGCCTTTCTAACTTCGGCAAAAATCAGATCGGGTTTTCCGTGAGAAAACTTTTGAGTAGTTCTCCTACCCACACCCAGCCCAATCACATTCCTCTCATCTATAAATATAAATTCTGATATTGCACTAAATATAATATTATCACTGTTGAGTTTTTTCTCTGTATTTCCCTACTAGCTGGGTGACCCTGGACAGATCCTAACATCAGAAATTGAATCATATTTTTCTTTGTCTTTCAAACATCTGGCACAGTACCCATGTGGTGGTATCACAGTTTTGAATTGTTAACCATTGTTTTTTATGGGTATTTCTTATCCCTCCGAGCTGTTCTATTCCTCCCATTTCGGTAAGGAAACTGGGAAAGAAATGTTATTGCAGAAGGCAGAATAAAGCCTTTTCAAGTTTAGGACTCAGGGCCTAGACAAAACCTGATGAGTCAGGGCAAGGCTTCTTACTTCCTGAGATTCTGCATAACAGGGGAAAGAGGAGACTTGAAGAGGAAAACAGGATAGCTCAGAACTGCTGGGTCCCCGGGACGGAGCACTGTACTCTGCCCTTTCCCCACCCCAGGCTGAGTCTAAGCGGTCTCTCAAGAACCCCACATAGAGTTGTGGGTCTGAGAACAGAGAGCACTTATCATTTGCTTTCTGGGAAGGTCCAGGGCAGTGGCCGTACCTTAGGGGAAAAGTGGCTGCATAAAGTTCCTAGGCAGGTGGGACGTTTGAGAGCATCAAAGAGTTTCCCACAGCTCAGAGAGGTGCAGTAATAAAGGCTAGAGTGTCTGAAAGGGGCACGGAGATAGCAGGGAGAGCCACCCAGCCTGCAAGGGCCTCATGGGTGCGAATGAGGAGCAATGTACCTGCTACCTGTGGACTGATGACCTGGGGCAAGATGGGAGGTTCCAGAGGACCGGTGGGCAAAGGAGGCCTCCTTGCCTCCTCCCAGCTTCCTCTTAACTGAGACACAACACTGGAGAAAAGTGTGCTTGTGGGAGAACCCGGAACTGACTGAGATTTAATTTCTACCATCAGGTTAATGGGGCGTCTAGGGAAATTAAACTGAGTTTTAAGAATAGCAAGGAAATTAAATTTGGTATGTACGAGTTTGTGAACTAAGATTAATATTTGCTTTACCTGGCATCATATAGTGTTATAAATCAATTAATTAAATATTAATGTAAAATTTACAAAGGAGTAGAAGTACATATATTAAATTGCTGTAAGTAAATTTTGCAATCTAAATATAATTTAGATTATTAATCCTTTCTCAATAAAAATGTGAATATCATGAAGGACTTTGAAATGGGAAAAAAAAGATTACAAAATTAGTGAGTGTCCAAACTCACTCATTCAGGTCATCTCTGCCTTCCAGTGCTTTTAAGATGTTTTAGCACTTTGTAAATTGTAGAGAACTAATCATAATGTAAATTATTCTTGTCTGTAGAAAAACACACGGATTGTGTTTATTAGAATGCGACTGACCATTTTCGGTAGATAGACCCAGTGTGCATGTATTTGCAAATTCATTTCAGAATTTCGTATCCTTATAAATGTCATTGCTCTTTGAATGCTTCTTTGAGCTAGTTGTAACATCTTACTGGTTTCCCTCATAAATTAATGAGTTGTTAAATAAAATCTTCGACATGAGTTCATATAGCTCATGCTTTGAGAAAATTCTGCAAGAATTGACCTCTAAAATGTCAACACAGCCTGCTAGAAGTGATTTTAGGGAGAGACAGAGAGTCATATCCTGGGATATCTCTTATTAGGACACTTGCCTACTGTAGGTTGGAGCACTCTGCTGTAATAGCAAAAGTAATTTGTAAGAGGTTTTCAACATTTTGGTTAACAGATCAATAGACGGAAACAGAGAAAACTGCTTAATCACAAAATGCAGTGGAATAGACTGCTTTCACCTCAGTGAAGTCACAATTTTCCTCCCACAGTGTGTTCTGCTGATGGATGTGTTGAAATAAACATGTGACTTGAGAGGGATATCTTCTGCGTGGTACAAACTTTATTATGCCAACATCTGGCAGCCGGATAAAATGATAGTTAAGACCTGGAGTCAAATCACTCTTTAAGCCTCAATTTCCTCATTTGCAAAATGGTGTGTTCTGGTTACAGTTGCTGTGTAGCAAAGCACCCTGAACTTGGTGATGTAAAACGTGAGTCAGGCCTTCAGGAAGGGCTTGGCTGGGAAATCTTACCTGGAGGGTCTCTCATGAGACTGGGACTGCAATCATCTGAAGGCTTGACTGGGCTGGATGTCCAAGATGGTCCACTCACATGGTTGGCAGTGAAGACTGGTTGTTGGCTGGGAGTTCAACTGGTACTATTGATTAGAAATATCTACACATGGCCTCACAGCATGATGGCCTAACTATACTAGGAGTTCTTAAGTTGTGGCTGGTTTTCCCCAGAACAAACGTCCCAAGAGCCTGGTAGAAGTTGCAAGGCCTTTTCTGACCTGCCCTTGGAAGTTATATGACATCATTCTACCATACTCAGTTGGTTAAAGCCTGCCCTGGTTCAAAGTGAGGGTATATAGGCCCCAACCTGTTGATAGGAACTTTGGCAAAGTCACACTGTGGAAAGCATTTGGGATGGGAGATATAGTTGTGGCCATATTTAGAAAATACAATCTGCCGCATGTAGATAATATTATTGCCTATTTCATCAGGTTTTGTGAGTATCAAGATGAGAAATGGTCTTAATACAGGACTTAATCAGCATTTAAATACTGATTTAATTGCTTAATTTAATTAAGTGCTTAAGTACTGATTAAGTACTTAACAACACTTAAGTACTTAATCAGTACTTAATATAGTGCCTGGTGTGTTGGAAAAGCTCAACAATTGTTACCATAATTATTACTTCAGCACTGCCCTTTGGACAGTTTTTCAGTTTGTGGTAAACACTATTTTGATTTTCTGAATTCTGGTTCTCAGAGAAATCTGATTAAGATTAGACAAAGGCCAAAAAATACAAGTGAAATTGAATGGAAGTGTATTGTTGTTACCTTTGAAGTGTCTTCTTGTCACTTTAAAAATTCTGAAGTACAGGACGGCCTTTACTTGGAAGTAAAATATCCCAAATTGCAGGGGGGGTGGTGATTTGTGACCCTCTTACTTGCTTCGAAGTGATGAAAATGCTTTGGATCTGAACTTGCACTAGAGCATTAGCACCTATTGCTTTTGGCTTTGTTTTCTCACTGTTAAATCTGTTGTAATGAAGTCAACGTAAACTTTCTTATCAAGGCTTGCAGGACTGTTCTTTATGACTGGAAAAGTCACATATTTTCAGATGTTTTGAAATTTAGAAGCAGTAACTTTCCCTTCCCAAAGCGATTTGAAATGAACATCCGAGACAATGAACTACCTCTGACAAACTCAGCTTGTGCTTTGTCGTCATCTGTGATGATTTAGATTCCCCTTTCCTTGGCTGTGAAATCGATGTCACAGCTGCACTAGGTACTGGGCAAATGATGTTCTTTTTATCTGCTTTAAATATGAAACTGCATTCTTATCACTGTGGGTTGAAGGACATCTTTGTACCTGAACACTTTGATTTGAGGGTGATATCAAACAGATTTTGACTCAGATAAATATTCAGTTGTGCCAGGAATTACAAATAGAATCTTGTGACCTTGTTTCAATCAGGAGAAACGTGGAATGAGTTAAGGAAAAATGTATTAAAATAACATTTTTGTTTTCTTTTTGCTATAAAATAATTTATGTTCCTCATAGGAAATTTTAGAAAATCCAAGCAAAAAGAGAAAAATAAAAATCACCTGCATTCTTACCACCTGGCTGCAATAATTATTCACATTTTAGAATAAGCATCTTGTGTATACACACATTTATATACACCACAGATTTTTTTTTTTTTTTTTTTGCGGTACGCTACGCGGGCCTCTCACTGTTGTGGCCTCTCCCGTTGCAGAGCACAGGCTCCAGACGCGCAGGCTCAGCCGCTGTGGCTCACGGGCCCAGCCGCTCCGCGGCATGTGGGATCTTCCCAGACCAGGGCACCAACCCGTGTCCCCTGCATTGGCAGGCGGACTCTCAACCACCGAGCCACCAGGGAAGCCCTACACCACAGATTTTAAAATAATGGATCGTGATGTACATGTTATTTAGCATTTGGATTTTTTTTTTTTTTTTTTTTTTTGCGGTACGCTACGCGGGCCTCTCACTGTTGTGGCTTCTCCCGTTGCGGAGCACAGGCTCCGGACGCGCAGGCTCAGCGGCCATGGCTCACGGGCCCAGCCGCTCCGCGGCATGTGGGATCTTCCCAGACCCGGGCACGAACCCGTGTCCCCTGCATCGGCAGGCGGACTCTCAACCACTGCGCCACCAGGGAAGCCCTGGATTTTTTTAAAATAAAAAAACTTGATAGAGTGTGGGGATCTTTCCATGTCAGTAAATACACAAAATCAATTTAAATTATTTTAATCAGTTTCCTATTTGTCTCTCTGCATTTAGATTGTTTCCCATTCCCACAGTTACAAACATTACAAAGTATATTCTCGTACAGATATTTTAAAAATTTGTTTAAAACATTATAGAAGTAGTACACATTAAAACATTCAAATATTATAGAGGGTTGTAAGATGGGAAAAGTAAAAAATTTTCTTTCCTCTTCCCCTAGTTCAGTTAACAACAAGCGTCTGAAAATACTTTCTGACTGGGATTGTTCACATGATTATTATTTTATCTTTAATTAACATCCTTTGGTTAATTATATCTTTTCTTTAAATTTAAAAAATTTATTTATTTATTTTATTTATTTATTTTTGGCTGCGTTGGGTCTTTGTTGCTGCGCGCGGGCTTTCTCTAGTTGTGTCGACGGGCTTCTCATTGCGGTGGCTTCTCCTGTTGTGGAGCATGGGCTCCAGGCGTGCAGGCTTCAGTAGTTGTGGTGCACAGGCTCAGCAGCTGTGGCTCGTGGGCTCCAGAGCGCAGGCTCGGCAGCTGTAGCGCCCGGGCTCAGCTGCTCCGAAGCACGTGGGATCCTCCCAGACGAGGGCTCGAACCCGTGTCCCCTGAATTGGCAGGCGGATTCCCAACCGCTGCGCCACCAGGGAAGCCCAATTATATCTTTAATTAATTTTTCTGTCTTTAGTAATATCTCTGCCTTTTTCCTTGATTTATCATCTTTCAACAGTGTCCAGGGCTATATTCTCAAAGATGAGGCATTTATCACTTCTGTATTACCTCCCACTTCCCTGATCCCCCAACTCCAGACTGTAGTAGTTACTTTTTTGTTCATGTAGTTAACAATACATAATTGAATCTCTATTCTTATTGTCAACTTTAGTGTTCCTAGATACTCCCTTACCAAAGATTAAAAAATTGATTATCCTTCCATCTCTCTTCCCATGTCCTAATATTTTTAGCTATATTGTAATTTTATTTTATTTTTTAAATTAATTAATTTATTTATTTATTTATTTTTGGCTGTGTTGGGTGTTCGTTGCTGTGCGCGGGCTTTCTCTAGTTGCGGTGAGCCGGGACTACTCTTCGTTGCACGGGCTTCTCATTGTCGTGGCTTCTCTTGTTGTGGAGTACCACCTCTAGGTAGTTTGGTACTTTTCTATCCTAGTATATCTGTCTCTGGGTCTAGCAGATCCTCCTCAACTTCTTTTCAGCTTCTTTCTCTTTTCATAGGTCATATTCAGCTGGCTGCCATATAACTAGTGTCTATCCTGTGTGTCCTCTTTCTTGGTTCCCTTTTCATTTTGCTAGAATCTTTTTCTAGCATTTTATTTCCCCAAAACCCCATTGTACACTATACTCTGAGTGCTTGTGTCACATATGCAATTATTTTGCCCAAACTTGATTGATTTTTTGGCTTGATTTGGATTGATTGTTTAGAAATCTAAGTTCAAAATTGGTTTTCCAACTTGGAGGATAAATGAGAAACGAATAGAAATGGTTATTACCTTTGGAGACAGGTGAGTGGGGAATGGAGCAAGTGGGGATGGGAGTGAGACTCTGAACACTTTTTAATATAGTTTCATTCTTTTACCAAGTAAAAGTATTATTTATAAAAAAATTAATTGAATAGTAAAAACACACAAACCTTTTCCCACCCTAAAAAATTTGAAATATTGTTCAGTTGTCTTTGAGAATTAAATGTTGTTGATGAGAAGTTTGGTGCCTTTCTTACCCTTGTTTCTTCTGGTAACCTGTTTTCTCACTCCCTCTCTAGGAATTTTCAGGATTTTCTCTACCCTTGGAGTTCTGAAATATTACTAGATGGAGTCTAGGAATGAGTCTTTTAAAAACTAATTTTGTTTGCCTCCACATAGATCATCTCAAAATGAAGACTCATGAAGTTTGGGAAGATTCTCTTCAGCTATTTCCTTGAATATTTCCTTCCTGCCATTGTCTCAGTTTGAAACTTCTCTTAGACAGATCTTTGACTTCTGGATCCATCTTCCATGTGGCTTAAATTTATTTTTATATTTTGAAATTTTTTACTTTCTAGTCTCCACTATAGGGCATTAAATTTAATTCTGATTTCTTATTATCTTATTTTCATTTTATTATTCACACAGTCCAGTGCAATTTTTTAAACAACTTTATTATTTTTTTAATACATTTATTTATTTTATTTATTTATTTTTGGCTGCGTTGGGTCTTTGTTGCTGCATGTGGGCTTTCTCTAGTTGCGGCAAGCGGGGGCTACTCTTTGTTGCAGTGCGTGGGCTTCTCACTGTGGTGGCTTCTCTTGTTGCCGAGCACGGGCTCTAGGCACATGGGCTCTAGGCACATGGGCTCAGTAGTTGTGGTACTTGGGCTCAGTAGTTGTGGCTCACAGGCTTAGTTGCTCCGCGGCCTGTGGGATCTTCCCGCACCGGGGCTCAAACCTGTGTCCCCTGCATTGGCAGGCGGATTCTTAACCACTGTTCCACCAGGGAAGCCCCAGTGCAATTTTTTGACATTTGTATTTTTAATGTCAAAAAGCATATTTGTTCTCTGATTGCTCCTTTTTCCTCACAGATTACATGCTTTTATGTGTATCATATACACTCAATCATTTTGAGTATTGCATAAATTTTAAAGCAATTTTAGTTTCCTTGTCACCTCAGGTTTCTCTAACGTTAGTTGCCCATTTATTCATCTTTGTACTTCTTTCTTCATGCTATTGATTTTTATTCAAATATCTGGTGGTACTTGAGAATCCAGTTATATTTATGAATAAAGGCTTTGTTAAATAAAGGTAGCTGGTGTGGGTTTTTCTCCCAAGAGGAGTAGGTCTATTTCCATAAAAGGGCCATTCCTTGAATGAGAGAGCCAACTGTTGGCTCTGTGTGAGTTGGCTAGGTTTGCTGAGAGGTAAACTTCTCTCTAGGGTGGGAAGGTGTGAATTAGGCAGGCCAGTGGCAGTCTGAGTAGACCAATTAAATATTGAAGACTGGAAAGGTGATTAAAGATTTAATAATAAAAAGAGGCAGGGCCTCCCTGGTGGCGCAGTGGTTGAGAGTCCGCCTGCCGATGCAGGGGATACGGGTTCGTGCCCCGGTCTGGGAGGATCCCATATGCCGCGGAGCGGCTGGGCCCGTGAGCCATGGCCGCTGGGCCTGCGCGTCCGAAGCCTGTGCTCCGCGGCGGGAGAGGCCACGACAGTGAGAGGCCCGCATACCGCAAAAAGAAAAAAAAAAAAAAAAAAAAAAAAAAAAAAGAGGCAGAACCAGATAGATTCACAGCTATATTTTGTGAGATTGATTGAGACCAGATAATCTCAATGTTATTTAAACTATTCTAGGTCACAGAAAAAGATGGAAATCTCTATGATTCCTTTTGGGAAGCCAACATAACTTTAACCTAAAACCTAAAAATAAGGGAAAGGAATACAGAACAAGCACGCTTTTGAATATAGGAGGAAAATCCCTAAATTAAATACTACTAAGTAAAATCTGCTATTTATCAAAAGGATAATAAATCATGCCTAGAAAAGTTTATTCCGGGAATACAAGTGTGTTCGGTATCAGAAAATCTAGCAACATAATCTAGGACAATAACAAATTAAATAAAAAATATTATGATCATATCAATAGATGCTGAAAACTTTTGATAAAATTTAGCAGCCATTCTTAATTTAAAAACTCTATAAAAATAGGGACAAAAGGGCTTCCCTGGTGGCGCAGTGGTTGAGAGTCCGCCTGCCGATGCAGGGGATGCAGGTTCGTGCCCCGGTCCGGGAGGATCCCACATGCCGCGGAGCAGCTAGGCCCGTGAGCTATGGCCGCTGGGCCTGCGCGTCCGGAGCCTGTGCTCCACAACGGGAGAGGCCACAACAGTGAGAGGCCTGCGTACCACAAAAAAAAAAAAAAAAAAAAAAGGGACAAAAGCAGGCTTCTTAAATATAACAAAAACCAATTACCAAACACACCAGTAGAGCTCATTGAAATATGGTTTCAATTAAAATTAGGAACCAGATAAGGATGCTTGCTATTGACATTATTATTTGATATTATCTTGTAGGCTTTCTAGCAAATACAATCACACAAAATGATAAAGCTCGTAGAGACGTTGGAAAAGAAGAGATAAACACAAGCTAGTAATATGATTGTATACAGCCCAAGAGATTTAGTACTATATCACTAGAGTTAATAAAGCATAAGAAAATAGGAAAAATAATGTATTCACAACGAGAACTACAGCAACAAGGACTATAAAATGCTTGTTTTAAACAAGAAAAGGAACATCTTTATGAAGAAAATTATTTTACACAAAACCTGAACAAATGGAAAGACATACCATGCTCTTGGGAAGTCAATATTAAAGAAATCGATTCTTTCAAAAGTAAATCCAATGTACTTATAATTAGAATACTAATGTGTGTGTGTATGAATAAAACAAACTTAATGTTTAAATAAAAGAATAAGTGCCTCAGAATAGGCAAGAAATTTTTTGTGTGTGGAAATATTAAAAGCTGGTAATGATGAGCTTGCCTTCCCTTGTATCAGAATGGACTTCAAAGCTCCATAGCAAATCAGGATGACAGTGACATAAGAATAGCAGGTAAATTGGTGGCAATAGAATGAAAGATCCAAAATAGATCCCATTGCGTATGAGAATTTAAAATATATGAAAAGTATTGCAATCAAATGGGAAAATGAAGATACTTTTATTTTAATTAATTTATTAATTAATTTATTTTTACTGTGGGAAGATAATATTAGTAGTCACTATGTCTTGGGTGTTGTGGATGACCTGGGATATGGTAGAAACAATGGGATTTTTGAATTACAGTTTTCCACATCAAACCACCAAAAGTTGCAAGTAATACATGAATTTAGTAAAGTTGCATGATATAAGCAATACACCAAAATCAGTTGAGTTTCTATATGCTAATAAAAAAGTATCAGAAAGAAAAATTAAGAAAACAATCCCATTTACAATTGCATCGAAGAGAGCAAAATACCTAGGTATAAATTTGACCAATGATGTGAAAGACCTGCACAATGAGAACTGTAAGACACCAATAAAGAAACTGAAGAAGAAACAAACAAGAAAAATATGCTGTGATCTGGCATTGGAAGAATACTGTTAAAACGTTCATTCAGCCAAAGTACTGTACACATCCAATTCAATCTCTAACGCAATTAAAATAGCATTTTTCACAGAAACCAAACTAACAATCCTATCATGTGTGTGGAACCAAAAAGGACCCCAAATAGCCAAAGCAATCCTTAGAAAGGACAGCACAGCTGGAGTCAACTCACTCCACGACTCCAAACTATACTATGAAGCTACAGGAACCAAAACTGTGGAACTGGCACAAAAGCAGGCACATGCACCAGAGCAATAGAACAGAGAACCCAGAAATAAACCCACATGTATGTGCTCAGTTAATTTATGACAAAGCTGCCAAGGACATGCACTGGTGAAAGTCCCCTTAATAAATGGTGCCAAGGAAACTAGATACCACACACCAAAGAAAGACACTGGGAGCTGTCTACACCGCACACAAAACTACCTGAAATCCACAATATTCCACATGGAGCCCTTCCTCTGCTGGCTCCTCTGAAAATGGACCCCCCTCAGCAGTCAGCTACATACAAGAAGCTTCTCCCCACCTTCTCTTCACCTTTTACTTCTGGTGGTGCCTCCCAGCCAGTCCTGAAGACAGTGGGCTCCTGTCTGCATGGGTGAGGCCCAGTGTTGTCCAGAAACTGAAGCTCCAGTGTGTCCTGAGGAGACCTACCTCCCATCATTGTGGACTCGGCCAGGCATTGTCCCGAAGCCAAAGCCCTGGCGAATCTCAGATCCAGTTCAACCAAAGTTGTGATGCTTATTGGCCTTATGGAGTCCACATGTTATTGAGACACCGTAAGAAGATTACATTAGGAGCCACGATGTCTTGAATGCCATGGATGACCTGGCGTGCAGCCCCAAGGGTGGCGCTGGTGAGGCCATGGGCGGAGTGGGTGGCAGGGGTGGGGTCAGACATCTGGCTGCCCTCCTCTTTGGCTCCAGGGTAGCTCACTGACTGGGGAGTTCTGGCCCTGTGGGGACCCGGGCTCCATTCCTGCTTCAGGTCAGTCCCCCTGCGCCAGGATAATTTTAATAGGTAGTGATGGCACAGCTGGCTATCCACCTGGAGGATATAAACTTCCCCTGTGTAAACAAGGACTTTGTGGCTGTAGAGAGACAGTTTCCTCTGTCTTGGTTATTTTGATTTCATTTGAGACTGGTGGAAATGAAACAATTTTATTTTCTTTTAGCTTTTTATTTTAACATAACTTTTGATTTACAGTCAAGTTGTAAGGAATTCCCATATATCCCTCACCCAGATTCCCCATATGTTAACAATGTACCACATTTGCTTTATCTTTTCCTCTCTTGACATATTTCTCTTAACATAAGTTTAATAATTTCTTAATATTTATACTACTAATATTATATATTAATATATACAATACTAACAGTACATATAATCTAATACAGCATAATGAGCTTAGTACATTAAATAGCCTTTCATATTTCCTGTCCATATTTCTCTGGTCATCTTGAAAAATTTTTTAACATAACATAACAGACCATACTTCGCAACTTGCTGATGTTCCCCTAAGATTTCTAAAATCTAGATCCTCATCCTGGCTCTCTCTCTCTTTTCCGCTTACAATTTAGTTGAGTGAACCGGTCATTTGTCCTATAACATGCCCACAGTCTCTGCTTACTCTTTGCATCCTCGTGGTGCTGTGCAACCCATTCCTCTGCCCCTCTGTATTCCCTGAAGACTGGTTGTTTGATGTAGAGGCTTGATCAGATTCAAGTTTGATTTTCTTGTCAAGAATATTTCATACTGTTGTATTCTAATTCTTTCGTACTTTCTTTAGTAGCTGGAATACTTCCATAAGGAGAATATTCATCAGCTATTTGGTTATGCTGTCTAGATTGTTTTTAACTTTTGCAGAAAGGAGTCAATGAATTATGGTACCTAGCTCAATAACTAAAAGTTGTTTGGGCTTTTTATAGCTTATAAAGAACCACATCCGAATGCCAAGCAGGAGTTCATTGGCAGATCAGATTTACTGGAAATGATTCACAAATATCATTAATAAACTATTATTTCTCCTTCACTTAGCTGTGCCTCATGACTTCTCCTATTTAACTAAATCCAGTTCATGATTCTTGACAAACTTTAAGGTATTCATTTAAAATGAGTAATGAAATAATTTAACAGTGAACCACCTTTACTTATGTATTTTTATATTGAATAGCAGGAAACCAAGAGAGAAATTTGTCACTTTTGTTTGAGAACACAGTTAAATTTATTCTTATTTGACCCTTTCACCCTGGTTGGTTAACCAGCTGTGTTTAATTTGAAAGCTTATGAAATTAAGTTTCTTATCAGCACAGAACAAGGCATTTTATAATACAGCATCTGGATTTAAAAGTGTTTTAAGTCCAAGGAGATTATTTTTACAGCTTTTCATTAGAGCTGACTTTCTATAGCTGAAAACTACATTTCCAAGACTGCAGCATAACTAGTATTCTGGATGAAATCTAGATTTTGTACATGCAGAATACAGACTCTAGAGCTGTGTTATGTGGGGAGAGTGGCAGGGCATGAGATAACCGTGTTCCAATATGGTTCCTGGCGGACAGTGTCACTTTTCCTGCTCCAGCAGCTTCCTGCAATAGAATTGGCAGTGCACCCCATCACAGCAGAGATAGTCTGGCTAAGCATTCCTGGAAGTTCTGCTTAGATCCTATTCTTCCATTTCTTCCAGTGACTTTGTAAACCACACACACAAAAATCACTTTCTGCTTATACCAATTTGAATGATTTCCGTTATCTGCAACCTATTTCTCACTAATAATAAAGCTATTGATTTTTGTATATATGTATATATTTTTTGATTTTATTATCTTTGTACTGAGCCATCTTATTCAATTTATTTATTGCCTGAGATAATTTTCTGGAAGTTTCCAGTTAAAAATTGTACAGTTTTCATCTCCTCTTTGCCAATTTCATCCTGATTTCTCTTGAATATTTGCACCATATATTGTAGGCAATAGTGAACATTTTGCAGTTTTTCTAACTTTAATGGAAACTTCTAGTCTTTCCAACTGAAAATAATTCTGACTTTGGAGATTACAGATATGTAATGTTATGAAGGTATTCATCTTTTCCCATTTTATTAAGAACTTTCTTTCTTTCTTTTTTTTTTTTTTTTTTTGCGGTACGCGGGCCTCTCACTGTTGTGGCCTCTCCCGTTGTGGGGCACAGGCTCCGGACGCGCAGGCCCAGCGGCCATGGCCCACGGGCCCAGCCGCTCCGCGGCACGCGGGATCCTCCCGGACCGGGGCATGAACCCGCGTCCCCTGCATCAGCAGGCGGACCCCCAACCACTGCGCCACCAGGGAAGCCCAATGTTATTATTTTATGAATGAATTATTTTAATATTTCACCTTGAGTATAGTCATTAATTAGGTTTTTTGTGAATATTTGAAACTTTTTCCTGTCTTTAGAAATGTCATCTATCCATAGAAGCATAGATGCTCACTAAGAGTTAAAAATTTGCATCAGATGGTGGGTTTGGGGTGCTCATTGTACTATTTTTTTTATGCTTTCCTGTGTATTGGAACATTTTCATAATAAAAAGCTGGAAAAAATCAGATCTATTTATATAATTATAAGAGACATCTAAGAATGCTTCAGAAATGATCAGTGAAGAGAGGGAGTTGGCCATTGGAAGGGACACAGTGGCTGTTTGAATTATAAGCAGACAGTTGTTACCCTCTGTTGTTTTTCCTCATGGAGAGTGGAAATGCTGTGGTGTGTGACAGGAAATATTTAGATTGGATAGTAGAGGGAATGGCCTTCTGTAAGAGACCATGCAGCTGCTTCCCCTTGCTTGTCTTTAAGAGCTCCATAGATGCTCTCTGTGTTACTTGGTGGAGGTGAGGTGGCTATCCCTTTGGTTGGAGAGAGAAGACAGTTGAATGGTTTCTCAAACAGACCCAGGGGCAGCTGCAACTCACATAACTGTATAGGGTTAGCCAGGACGGTGTCCAGTGCCCTGAAAACAGCAAGGGTGTAGATCAGGTTCTGCCCACAGTAGACCTGCTGAGCTCCACAGATTCCCTCTGTGGATTAGCCTCTGCCTTGTATCTCACCCAGAGCAGTTCCATCAGAACTCTGAGTACAAGCCAGGGAGAGGCCCTGGAGTTCACAGAGCCCAGCTCTTTACTCTTCTGGGAATAAAGAGTTCATACCAACCAGGCACTTAACAAAAGTATGGGATTTTCCAAGAGAAACAATCCTTATGACATTGGTCAGGCAAATTTCCCTGACAGTAAAAAGTCATTCACAGGACTTCCCTGGTGGTCCAGTGGTTAAGACTCCGTGCTTCCACTGCAGGGGTCACGGTTTCTATCCTTGGTCGGGGAACTAAGATCCCGCATGCCATGAGGCACAGCCGAAAAGAAAAGCAAAAAGTCATTCACCCAAAAGATAGTTGGTGCCCACTATATCCAGAGCCATACTGAGACTATTCGGGCTACAGGATCGTTTCCAGAGTGCCATGCATGGTAACATCTAGGGGGACGGGTTCTGGATTCTGACCTGGTTTTAAATCCTGACTCCTCCGTTAACTAGCTATGTAACTTTGGAAGCAAGTGCCTTGTTGGTCTCTGTGCCTCAGCCCCCTCCTCGGTGGAGTGGGTTTCAGGATTACAGCATCTAGCTCATAGGGTCTGCTTGGAGGATTCGGGATAACGTGTAGTGTTTGGAACACACGTAATAAATGTTCAGTAAATGTTCACTATTGTTATTTAGCCTGGTTGTGTTGCATCCTCTTTGACAAACCTCATGTTCTTCATTTTCCAACCACTCAGCTACCTTAAACAGACCCCAAGTTACCTCAGGGCTGAGAAGCAGCTACTCTTGGATTTTCCTGGTTACCCAGCTGGAGGGGGTTTCCAGGCTCTCAGGAGCTTCTTGCCTTTCTAGCTTTATCAAAACCATTACATTCTCAGCTAAGAGGACTCTGACCCTCGCTATTGGGTTCTGTGGGTGAGGGAGCAAGTGAACCACCCTGTGGCGATGGCCTTGGGATCTGTCCTCCTGTCCTTTCCTTTTGAGCTATAGGTGTAACTGTGGGTGATGAGATTCATTTAGCTCCACCATGGACAGCCCCAGGGGTCCTGCTGTATTAACCTTCATCTACATTCAGGAGTAACATCCCTACCAAGGCCTTGGTGTAAGTCATTTTTGGGAGACTTTGTGACTCCATGTGCATCTAGTACATAGATGTGTTTGGATGGTTTCCCGGTTTCTGTGGAATTTTGAAACTTGGAGCCCCAAGTATTGATTCACTGAGGGAAACTTTCCCCTCTCTGGAGTGAAGTTGTGGAGCTTCTCTGGAGACTCATTACAACATTGTGATAATAAGGCCCCAGCCACCTCAAATCCCTTGGCTGTTGATTGCTCTAACTTTGAAGCTGGAAGTTTGCCCTTTTATCCCCCAGTTGCAGAGCATAGTAACTTTGGGAAAGTTTAGTGAGTCTGGTTGAGGGAGTGAGGGAAGAATGGCAGGCAAGGCCCTTCCAAGGGCTGGATCAGTGGGGTTATGACCATGGGCATTGTGTGGCTGTGATGGGTGGGAGTGGTCCACGTCCAGGAGCTACAGGATAATTCTTCCTCTGTCCCTTTCCTAGGAGTCTCTGTCTGCCCCTCCACCTCTTCATCCACTGTGTCCACTGAGCTTGCCCACCCAGAGTGGCCTTCTCAAAACCTGGGCCCATCTCAAGGCATGGGCCTCCACACCTACAGCCTCTCTCTGCTCAATGTCACCTCTTTAGATGGGCTTTTCCTGTCCATCATGTGTAAAACAGAGCCCCTTCTTATCGTTCCCTGTCCCCTTACTATGCTTATTTACTTTTATTCATAACACTACCTGACATTTTATTTACGTGTTTATATTTGTCTGTCTTCCCTACTAGAAGGAAAACTCTATATGAGTGCAGAGACTGTTGTGTTCATTGCTGTGTACTCTATACTTAGAACAGGCTTGGCACAGAAGAGGTACTGAATAAGCATTTTTAAATGAAAACAAGAAAGCAAAACACCTCTTTCCCAGAGGAGTCTTTGCACAGAGGAGAGTAGCTGTGGGGTCTGGGCAGAAGAGGAGATGTGCATTTCTTGCAGCATTTCTCAGGGGTTTTGGGTGTAAGATGCAGGAGTACCTTTTGAGAAGGGGATGTGAGGCATGAGAAAACCAAGGGTGAATCATTTAGAACAATTCTCATCCTCTTGGGATGATTGGTCTCTCTCTGAGAATGATACCAGTTGACTCGAGATGTCTTCAGCACCTTTGATTACTCCACTGAGATGAGCGTAATATGTTCTCATCCTTGGACCTCAGGAATGGGACCTAAAGTAATTTGAAGTATGGAGGATGAATACTCAAGAATATAGGCTTGCTTCCAGCCAGACAGGACCATTCCTTGTTTAAAGCACAGTTACCCTTGGTCTTCCTGCTTTTTCTCCTGCCATTTCTCCTAACAAGAGTGCTCTTCCTGCTGCTCCCCCTTTCCAACTGCTACCTCCTCTTCTAGATCAAGTTCAAATTCTTCTTTTGTGAAGCCTTCCCAGCCATCATGGGGAAGAGCAACCTTTCCTTCCTCTAAATGCCTTTAAGTCTTACTGTTCATGCTTTCATGACATTTGGCCATAAATGATTTGGGGGCAACTCAAGTACTAACTAACTAACTAACTAACCAACTAACTAACTCTGAAGTCTTTGGCTTCTCTAATCTCCAAAGGTCATCCTTCCCTTCAGTGTTTAAAATCACAAAAGTCCAAGCTCGGATCCTGATCCACCACTGAAAGTTCAGCTGTGGACTGGTTCCCCACCCATGTAATTCCCAGAGGATGCTTACATTTTCTGCCTAGCCCTGCTGGTTCTGGAGTTCTGCTGGGCTTCTGGCCATCTTGTGACCAGCTTCTCCAACTGCTACTGCTTTCCCCATACCTCCTCACCCCAAGTACAGACGAAGACCCCTGTATTATCTGTCCAAGCACATCACAGACCAGCACCTACCGAAGCTTTGGGATAATAGGAAGGACTTCTAGTATAGGCAAGAGGGAGGAAAACCCCATAGAACGAGATACAGGAAATTATTCTTGGAGTCCACCAGCCATATATACCTAGACAGGGTTTGTTTTTTTTTCTTTTACACTTTCCTCATCCCTCATTCTGCTGCCACATGGCCACAAAACCTACCTTCTGCCATGTAGTACCCTTGCCTATATCTCTCTCTGCTCCTTTCATACCTGGGTGCAGGACCCTGATCTTTGAGACACAGCAAGAAGGGAAAACCCCATTTTAGCCCCAGGCTCACTTCTCAGGACACATCTTTTTCTTCAGAGATGGATCTCATTCCATAATGCAAGCCATTTCAATGTCATGAAAGAGAGCAGCGTACCTCTCTCTGTCTTAACCATTGAAGACACTCTTTTGGCTTTGCTGCCATAAAGCCATTGGAATGTTTTCCCAAACAAACATAGTCTGTTCCCCAAATTGAATCTGAAAATTGCTGCTAAGTTTAAAATAACTTATTCTGGCTTTTAGACATTACATTTTCAAAAACTGGGGGGGTTCAATCTCATTAGAACACTTCATCACACATTTTTTTTTCTTTAAATGTGTTTTCTATGTTACAGAAATCGGCAGAATAGTAAAGCATCTAGGAGGAGATTGGTGGTGCCGTCTAAGGGAAGACCAGGAGAGTCTGTCCCTCCCTGCTGAAGCTCCGAGAGTGTCTGGAGGTGGGTGTGTTGTGTTTCAAGAGAATCACACTAACAAAAATGTACTTAGGAGTGATGAGCATTTCAGAATGACATTTGGTTAATTTGCATGAGAGATAGGACTGCTAATCAGAAATGCTCTGCCCAGTCTCTTCCCTCCCTCTGCCCTATTCCTCCCAGTCAGAACCACTCCCTGAGATCTCACTGACCCTTTGTAAAAGAAAAGTGTGTTCTTCCATCTCAGTCAGTGGATGTCTAGCATGGAGAAGTCTCAGGAAGCAAGCAATACTTCAGAAAGAGTTAAAAATTCCTCCCTAGTCATTCTGCCTGTCAGGGAGTAGGCAGGGGCCTGCTCACTGGATGAGCCCAAAGTCATCCAGAAGAGCAGGGGCGCCACTCCCTGGGTAAACTCATCCTTCCTGGGACAGAGCCCCTGGGAACTGAGATAATGGCAATCATGAGGTGTGCTCCCCTCCTCCACCGCTAGGGGTCTGCCATGAGCTGGCGAGGAAGGCAAGTCATGGACACAGTAAAAGGTGAGAGACACCGGGAGGTGCTCTAAGTGGTTGATTACTTACCAAGGACCTAGAAATGAGGGAAATGGATGGTTCCAATCAGTGGTTCTTAACGTTTTCTGAGTCACAAAGTCATATGAGAATTTGACTCTTCTCATCCTCACCCTAATCTACGTAGACACACCATTTCACATATATTTCAAGGGTTTTCCCAGAATACCCTGGAGTTCATCTGTGGACCTTCTGCTCAAGACCGTAAACCCCTGGAGGGCAAGGACTGGGCTTGTTCGCTGATGTGTGTCCAGTGTCTACCTGAAGTGTCCAAGATGAAGGAAGTGTCAATAAATGTTGAGAGCTAAAAGGCAAAAGCAAACATGCGCTTGCCTGGCAGAAGCCAGACCAGGGTGTGCAAACACCAGTGGCATCAGTGCCATGAGGAGCTTTGATGGTGACATCCCTGTCACTATTCTTCTTGGCATTTAAAGCCAGGGCTGCTGAAGTGTGAACTCTTCACTCTTCTGACCCTCTGGTCCTGACCTAGTGTGGTGACCTGAGACATGTACGGTCAGTGATGGTCTGGGGAAGAGATAAGTGACATTTTGAGGACTCTCGCACTGCTACCTGGTTTTTGCAATGGCTTTGATATCAATTTATTCTAAAGGCTTCTTTGAAGTCATCATTCAGCTGCATTTACTGAGCATCTCAGGGTCTACTGTGTTTCAGGAGGGTGCTTGATAAATGCTGAGGACTGAATCACCATAACAGCTGGTCTGGGTCACTTCAAAGTCCTCTGCCACTGCCAGCGAGGGAACAAGAGGAACCACTGTAACCACTACCACTTTCAGAAACTCCTACATCACTGGTCTGCTATGAGCCATGCTGAACACAGCCAAGTTGCTCATAGAACCTACTCCTAGGCCAATTAAGTTCAGAAAGGGATGGGGCTCCATAGTAAAGGGAACTGAGCCCCAAAATATCAGAAGCTTTAATGAAAAAGGCCTATCAATTCAGAAGCCCCAAAACTCACAGATTCTTCCAAAGAACTGCCAGAATGGAAGACATACAGTGAACCAAAGATTTGGTGCTGAGCATAGCCCACCAGTTCACACACTTTCTTCCCTGTGGTAAGCTCCCTGTTAGGGATTCCATAGTCCTTTCCTGAAACTTATCCTCAGGCTGGGGCCACCGTCAGATCTATTTTTATGTCCTTAAATCTACAAGAAGATTAGAGTTTCAGTCCCTTTCAACCCCTGGGAGAGTCCTCATTTTATATGCAAATTGGTATATGAAAATAGATATGAGGGGGCACTTCTTACCTCTGCTGCAGCATTCAAGGCACTAATTAACATAAGTGGATGCTCTGGGGTGTGACCTTAGGAAGCATGTCAACGGTGCCAGGTGGAGGATGGATGTTACCTGCTCTTCCCAGATGCACTGGAACCCCAACTCTTGCCCAGCCAAAATATGCTGCTGGTCTAGCTTAGTAACAGACATTTGGCCTTATTTCTGTAAATGACTAATGACTTTTTCTTCATTCTTGTTCTTCATAACCTCTCCATATATTTGGCACTGTTGACGCTCCTGCCATCTTGGATTTCTCCTCCCCTGCTTCTTAACCCTGCACAGTTCTGTTTCCGTTGGTTTGCTTTCTGACTATTCCTCTTGTTCCCCATGGTGATTTAACCAAGGGCTTTCCCCAAAGCTCCACCCTTTTTTCCTTCTCTACATAAACTTCTCCAGAGTGTACAGTTTCATATCCACTTGCTTGCTTGCTCACTCACTCACTGAGCCTCTCTCACGTCCCTTATGTGGTACTAGGCTTAGAGAACACCAAGATGAATAAAATCTAGTTTCTGCCTTTAGGGAGTCATATAATTGATAAGTGGTAACTTGACCCAGTGCCTGGCTCCTTCTACTCACATTCCAGTGCTCACTGCCCTCTGTCTAAAGACTGTAAGTTATTTATGCATGTTCAGTCTTAATCTCACATGACTCCTTTGCCTGTAACTCCAGCCTTCATTGATTTTCTTCTCCAACAAACTGCTCTAGTCAGGAGAGCTGTTTGGTTTTTTTTTTTAATTGAAGTATATTTGATTTACAATGTTGTGTTAATTTCTGCTGTACAGCAAAGTGATTCAGTTATATACATTATTTTTTATATTCCTTTCCATTATGGTTTATCACAGGATGTTGAATATAGTTCCCTGTGCTATACAGTAAGACCTTGTTGTTTATCCATTTTTTAAAATGTATGTATCTATTTATTTATCTATTTATTGATTGATTTTTTGTGGCTGTGTCGGGTCTTAGTTGGGCATGTGGTATCTTTCGTTGTGGCGTGAGGGCTTTTCACTGTGGCATGCGGGCTTCTCTCTAGTTGTGGCACTCGGACTCCAGAGCATGTGGGCTCTGTAGTTGGGGTGCGCAGGCTTAGTTGCCCTGCAGCATGTGGGATCTTAGTTCCCCAACCAGGGATCGAACCCACGTCCCCTGTATTGGAAGGCAGATTCTTAACCACTGGATCACCAGGGAAGTCCCTCCAATTTATATATACTAGTTTGCACCTGTTAACCCCAAACTCCCAATCCATCTGACCCCCACCCCACCTCCCCCTTGGCAACCACAGATCTGTTCTCTATGTCTGTGAGTCTGTTTCTGTTTCATAGATAAGTTCATTTGTGTCATATCTTAGATTCTATATATAAGTGATATCATATGGTATTTGTCTTTCTCTTTCTGACTTACTTCACTTAGTATGATAATATTAGGTCCAATCATGTTGCTACAAATGGCATTATTTTGTTCTTTTTTATGGCTGAGTAGTATTCCGTTGTATATCTTTTTTATCCATTTATCTGTCGATGGACATTTAGGTTGATTCCATGTCTTGGCTATTGTGAATAGTGCTGCTGCGAATATAGGGGTTCATGTATTTAGTTATTTATTTATTTGGCTGTGCTGGGTCTTAGTTGCGGCACGCAGATCTTCACTGTGGCTTGCGGGATCTTTAGTTGTGGCATGCGGGATATTTAGTTGCAACATTTGAACTGTTAGTTACAGCGTGTGGGATCTAGTTCTCTGACCAGGGATTGAACCCAGGTCCCCTGCATTGGGAGCGTGGAGTCTTAGCCACTGGACCACCAGGGAAGTCCCACATGTACCTTTTAGAATTACAGTTTTGTCTGGATATCTACCCAGGAGTGGATCATATGGCAACTCTGTTTTTAGTTTTCTGAGGAACCTCCACACTGTTTTCCATAGTAGCTGCACCAACTTACACTCCCACCAATGGTGTATGAGGGTTCGCTTTTAGGAGAGCTGGGTTTTATTCCTTCAACAGTTTTATTACCTTGGGTAACTCATTTGACTTGTATTGGATTTAATATCTCTATCTGTGGAATGAGAAGGCGGTAGCACCAGGATTCTTTCATCTCCAAAACTCTATGATCAGTTACAATTGGAGGGAGGTAGTGGCTAATACGAAACAGCAATTATATAGTGAAGCTAATGCTTTTAAAAAAAACTTATGAGCAGCATCCTCATGGGGATTGCTAGCACATCATAAAATTGTTTGCTGGGTCTGGAAAATATTTGTCCTTATCACTTATTATAGTTAGACAGTCGCCAGAGCTATTAACATATTCAGGTAAGAGGAGGGCAGGCATGGGAGTGGTTGAAGTTAAAGCAGGATTAGATGGCAGCCTTAAACTTTCTGGAAGGATTGTCCTCATATAGGTACTGTTCTGAGATAATTGATCTTTATAGTAAGTTTGTGCCTTTATCCGTAAATTTATACATGTTATTCATGTTAAGTAAATTTCTATAGAGCAAGCGTTCTGCTTCAGATCTTAAAAAAAACCTTCCTGATTAGAAAAATGATATTATTTCCTTAGTCATTGATACGTTGAATTAAAAAAACAGATCCATTCAAGCTAGTTGACTAAAGGGGTATGTGTACGTATGTGAAAGGATGAACTATTAAATGGCAATGAAAATGAATCACACGCAGCACAGTTGAACCTCCCAAATGTAAGATTGAGCAAAAGATGCCAGACACAAAACAACAGATACTATATGGATCCCTTTATATGAATTTCAGAAACAGGCAAAACTAACCCATGATGTTAGAAATCAGGATAAAGGTTACCTTTGGGATGGAGGAAAGGAGTTAGAGAGGGACTTCTGGGGCACTAGTATCATTCTATCTCATGACCTAGGTGGTGGTTACACGGGTGTCTTCACTTTATGATAATTCATTGAGCTTGTGATTTGTGTGCTTGTCTGTGTATGTGTTATATTTAAATTTAAAAAGTTAGGACTTCCTTGGTAGCACAGTGGTTAAGAATCCGCCTGCCATGGAATATTACTCAGCCATGAAAAGAAATGAAATTGAGCTATTTGTAATGAGGTGGATAGACCTAGAGTCTGTCATACCCATATGCTAACACATATATATGGAATCTAAGAAAAAAATGTCACGAAGGACCTAGGGGTAAAACAGGAATAAAGACACAGACCTACTTGAGAATGGACTTGAGGATATGGGGAGGGGGAAGGGTAAGCTGTGACAAAGCGAGAGAGAGGCATGGACATATATACACTACCAAACGTAAGGTAGATAGCTAGTGGGAAGCAGCCGCATAGCACAGGGAGATCAGATCGGTGCTTTGTGACCGCCTGGAGGGGTGGGATAGGGAGGGTGGGAGGGAGGGAGACTAAGAGGGAAGGGATATGGGAACAGATGTATATGTATAACTGATTCACTTTGTTATAAAGCAGAAACTAACACACCACTGTGAAGCAATTATACTCCAATAAAGTTGTAAAAAAAAAAAAAAAAGAATCCGCCTACCGATACAGGGGACATGAGTTTGAGCACTGGTCCAGAAGGGTCCCAAATGCTGCAGAGCAACTAAGCCCGTGCGCCACAGCTGCTGAGCCTGCGCTCTAGATCCCGCGAGCCACAGCTACTGAGCCCGCGAGCCATAACTACTGAGCCCACGTGCCACAACTGCTGAAGCCCACATGCCTAGAGCCCGTGCTCCACAACAAGAGAAGCCACTGCAATGAGAAGCCCACGCACCGCAACAAAGAGTAGTCCCTGCTCACAGCAACTAGAGAAAGCCCGCGCGCAGCAACGAAGACCCAACGCAGCCATAAATAAATAAATAAATAATTTAAAAAAGTTAAAAACACTTGAGTTCTACACTGTGGATTCCAAGTGGCCAGAAAAGTATGTCTAGAGAGGGAGAACCCAGCTTAGGCTTGAGCAGGAGGGACAAGAGCTGGGCTCTGGAAATAAGGTGGGTGGAGAATACATTCCAGTTGGGCCAGTTGGGGGCAGAGTGAAGACAGTGGTCAGACTGAAGTAAAAGATGTGTACAGGAGTGTGTCAGGTGGGAGCTGAAGCTGGGAGGTAATTCTGGGAGAGACGTGGGTGGGGCTCTTGAGTACCCAGCGGAGCAGCTTGGTTTTTTCTTTTGGATAGTGGGAGATCACTGGAGATTTGGCATATTGATAGCAGAACTTGAGGATGCTGGAGAGGAGAGTACTCGGTAGCATGGAGTGGTAGGGGTGGGGACAATTGTCACGGCGGTACTGGAGAGGGGCGGATGGAGGACTGCACTCTGAGACTCTCTGAGATATGTCTGGTAGTGTTGATCCTGGCTAGTGTTCCACCTCCTGTTCTTGCTAGTGTAGACATGTTTGGGTTTTCATCCTTTCCTAAGTGGGCCCCAGGGACATCAGGCTCAGGCTGTGTTCAGGGACAGCTTGGTAAATTGTGCCCCTGAGGATTCCCCCATGATTGGATCCTTCTCAGAAAGTGCGTGCTCTCACCTGAACCAAGTCTGCCCCTCCCTGCCCCAGTGGGGGCCAAGCATGGGACCCATACGTGAGACCCTTCCATTGTATTGCCCCTTTCAACCCTGATCATGCAGAGTTTGCGGCAGTGGAAACCTCAGTGTGATGGTGCCCAAGCCTGGGGCTGCCCTGTGGGCAGGACATGCTGGGAATTGGCCCGTGTGCCTCATTTTGGCTAATGTGAGTATTGCTGAGTCCCCTGGGTGAGTGTTGCTGGTCACTCTGTAGAATGCAGATGGTGGAGGGCAGTGGGGTGGTCTCTTCATTCTAGGAATCCGAGACAGGAGGCTTAAGCAAAATTCCCAGGTAAAGAAGCATCTTCCCTTGTCTTCACTCTTTGTAGCCAACCAGATATGCTGTCCAAGGAGAAAACAATTGATTAAGGCAGAACTGCGGTCTGATGAGATGTATCCCGGGGCCAGGAGTGACAGTGTTCTAAGGTGGGATGGTCCATATCTCATAAGGACAAGGAAAACAGGATTTGTCCTTTGCCAAAAATGGCAGGATAGCAGAGCTTCTTGAAATAACAGCAACATTTGATTATGGTGGTTTATGATTTTCTAAGGCACTTCATATGCATTATCTTATTTTCCATTTTGAGCTTCTCAACCAGCCTGTGAGAAAGATAGGGAAAAGAGGATTATCCCTGCTTATCATGTGAGGATTTATGTGCAGGTGTCTGGAAAGGTGAGGTGATTTGTCCAGTCTCAAAGGTGGTAAGGGGTGGAACTTGAAACCAGGTCTCTCCACTCCAGGTCCAGATTTCTCTCGATGTACTAGCTTTATTTCCCCAACAGGATTCAACTGTCCTGCAGTAACCGTACAATAAGTTTAGCCCCAGGGACATTTGGCCTACCAGTCTCTGAAAACATCTGATGGGGAGGTGGTACGTGTTGGATTGAGGGGACATAGGAGGAGGAAATGAGAGAAGTGGGATGATAATTGTTGCCTGACAGGTGAGTGCAGTGTTCCTTTTCCCAACAAGCAACCAAGACTAGACTATAGGCATTGAGCAGAGGACGACAGAGGAGGCAGGGAAGATGGCAGCATGAAAGGGGGACAAAGCACCATCCAGTAGCTTGCTGGAGAGGCTCCCCCCGACCTTCCCTACCGGCGTCAGATTGTATAGACAGCATGGGAGGCTCCAGTTGGTCAGTAGATGGCCCAGTTGGACTGAAGGCTACTTCCTCACCCATTCAGGGTGAGGGCCCAGAAGATCTCTAGACTTCTCAGTACTGGAATGGGTGCCACTCCCTGTAACTTCCTAAGGACTGTAAAAACCCAACAGACTAAACTTTCCAGCAGTCTACACCATGTGCACGCTCATCAGGGAAGACGTCACAGCCAGGGCAGAAGTTCAGATGAGTTGGGAGGGGTTCATTTCACCTGTCAGATGCTGCTGGTCTAATGTGAAGCTCACTGTGGCTTTTGGTCAAGGTAATTACTGTAGAAGGTTCTAGGTGGCAGCAAAGTCTGGATGAGCAGACCTGAGCTTAGAGGTGGCATGAGGGGTCCCCAGTTGAGCTGAATGCAGAGCAACCATTTGGCTTTTCTGGGTTGCCTAAAGAGCAGAAGGTCCTGTTATAATCTAAGGCATTTATCTTTGCCTTCATTAAACTTCTTGAAATTTTTGATATTAAGGGGTTACTTTCCACGGGGTGCAGTGGCAGTTCCTGCAAAAATGTATTTTGAGAGTTAAATGAGATGTCTTGCTCCCTCATCTTACTATTTCCAGCCTTGGTGACCAAGGTTCACCCTCTGCATCATTCTTCTTGATTTTCTAGAATTTGAATATGTCTGCTCTTGGTAATTGCCTGTGTGTGTGTGTGTGTGTGTGTGTGTGTGTGTGTGTGTGTCCAAGCAAGTGTGTCTGCCGTGACTAGGGGTCAGGGCTTCTCCCTGGGGCCATGGCGTTTCCTCCTGCCACATTCCTTCTTAGAGATCCTTGGCAATGATCCATGCTACAACGTGGCAGAACCTTGAAAACATTATGGTAAGTGAAGGAGGCCAGACATAAAGGACCACATATTATATAATCCATTTATGTGAAATGTCTGGAATAGGCAAATCCACAGACACAGAAGGTAGATTAGTTGCCAGGGAAGCGGGTGAGGGGAGGGATAAATTAGGAGGCTGGGATTAACATATACCCACTACAATGTATAAAATAGATAACCAACAAGGACCTACTGTATAGCACAGGGAACTACACTCAATATTATGTAATAACCTTTAAGGGAAAAGAATCTGAAAAGGAATATATATATATAACCAAATCGCTGTGCCGTACACCTGAAACTTACATGATATTGTAGATGAAGTATGCTTCAATAAAAAAAATTTTTTTTAATTGGTTGCCCAGGATTGGAGGGGTTGATAAGATTGTTCTGAAATTGATTGTGATGATGAATGCACAACTAAATACTAAAAGCTATTGATTTGTACACTTTACATGGGCGGATTGTATGGTATATGAGTTATATCTCAAGGAAACTTTTTAAAAAGAAAAGATCCTTGTGCAATACAGACACAGTGAGTTGGCTGCAGAGACTGTGTGATGTGACTACAGTGAGGTGGGGGCAGGTCTTGGGGACAGACTCCAATGCAGGAGTGGCTGAGAGCGAATTCTGAGATGGGCAGAGGTTAACTCAATCCTTGGGATTTTTGCAGCTTTTTTCTTCACTAGTTTATTTTTCTATCTTCCCTAGTCCAGTCCATAGACAGTCTTGGTTGTTAGTAAGCAACAAGGTCCTACTGTATAACACAGGGGACTATATTCAATATCCTGTGATAAACCATAATGGAAAAGAATATGAAAAAGAATATATATTGTATAACTGAGTCACTTTGTTGTACAGCACAAATTAAACACTACATTGTAAATCAACTATATTTCAATAATATTTTTTAAAAATTAAAAGAAAAGAATTTGTATGGATTCACAGTCTTTTCAACACTTGTTTTTATCATGTGTCTATTTTTTTCAATATAGGGGGTATAAAATAGTATCTTGCTACTGTCTTAATTTGCATTTCCCTAATTACTAATGAGATCAAGCATCTTTTGGTACATTTATTGGCTATATTTCTTTCCTCTTTAATGTAATTCAGGTCAAATGATTGGCCCATTTTTCTGTTGGATTGCTGCTTATCTATTCCTTATGGCTTTGTAAAAATCAGTATACTGATTATATATTATGGTTACTAAACATTTGTCTGTTATCTGTGTCACAGATATGTTCTCCCTGTTTGTAATTTACCTTTAACTTTACTCTGGGGGTATTTTAATAAACTGAAACTCTTAATTTTAATGTAGCTTAATTTATCAATATTTTCTTTTTTGTTTAGCACTTTTCTGAACTTCTTTAGTAAATTCTTTTATATGCTAGGGCCCCAAACAATATTCTCCTATCTTTTCTTCTAGAAGTTTTGATTTTTACATTTAATTTTTTTGTCCATCTGGAATGGATGTTAGTGTCTGCTGTGAGACAGGGAATCTAAGTTTACTTTTTCCCCATATGGACAATCAGCAGTACCAGCTTCCTTTCATCTCTGACATGTAGCACTGTTCCATATTTGTGTGGGGTTGTTCCTTCGCTCTTTATTGTGTTCTGCTGGTCATTTTGCGTATATTTGTGCCAATACCATCTTGCCTTCATCACTCTGGTTTTATGTTGTGAAATCTGCTTAGGCAAGTCCTCCCCACCATCTCCTTTAGCAACGTCTTGACTATGTTAGGATCTTTGCTGATTTACATTTTACCCCCAAATGGGATCGTAATGTTACTACTAGTTTGTAACTTGCTTTTAAAACAAACCCTTAATAATAATACATTGTGAATATTTTGGCATTATTATATAATTTTTAATGACTACATGATATGTTATTGTTTAGATATTCCACAGTTTACTTATTCCATCCCCCATTTTTGGATATTTAAGTTGTTGCCAAATTGTCATTATTATAAACAATTTTGTGGTGAATGTCCCTGTGGCAAAATATCCATGACTATTTCCTCAAGATGGGAGTAGGATGTCTAAGTCTAAGGATTGGCGCAATTTTCAGGTTTTGTTTTTTTTTTTTGATGTGGACCATTTTTAAAGTCTTTATTGAATTTGTTACAATATTGCTTCTATTTTATGTTTCGTTTTTTTGGCCACGAGGCATGTGGGATCTTAGCTCCCCAGCCAGGGATCGAACCCACACCCCCTGCATTGGAAGGCTAGTCTTAACCACTGGACCGCCAGGGAAGTCCCTAGGTTTTTGATAGAAATTGCTAAATTATTTTTTAGGAAGTTCACATGAACTGTGTGATAGTGAGGTCTCATGGTAGGCTCCCTTACTAACAGTGAACATTATCATTAAAAAAAAACAGCAATGGGCTTCCCTCATGGTGCAGTGGTTGAGAGTCTGCCTGCCAATGCAGGGGACACAGGTTCGTGCCCCAGTCCGGGAAGATCCCACATGCTGCGGAGCGGCTGGGCCCGTGAGCCATGGCTGCTGAGCCTGTGCGTCCGGAGCCTGTGCTCTGCAACGGGAGAGGCCACAACAGTGAGAGGCCCGCGTACCGCAAAAACAAAAACAAAACAGCAACAACATATGTTTTCCAACTCCATAGGCAAATAATTTAAAACCAAGTTAAATTTGGCTCACATATCTAATCTGGATTAGCACATTCTATGTTTGTATTTTTCTAGTGAACAGCCATGGGGTTTCATACACTGAACACGCTCCTAAATACATCTCCCTTTGTTCCATTAGGGGAACTGAGCTGGGCCTGTGGGCCCATGGAGAATCAGACTGTCGGGGTGATGGAGTTTATTTTGCTGGGATTTCCTCTCAGCAGGCAGGTGGAGCTGCTATTCTTGGTGCTGCTACTGCCCACACGTCTGCTAACGCTCCTGGGGAACCTGCTGATCATCTCTGTTGTGCTGTCCTACTCCCGCCTCCACACCCCCATGTACTTCTTTTTTTTTTTTTTTTTTTGGGTTCGCGGGCCTCTCACTGTTGTGGCCTCTCCCGTTGTGGAGCACAGGCTTCGGACACGCAGGCCCAGCGGCCATGGCTCACGGGCCCAGCTGCTCCGTGGCATGTGGGATCTTCCCAGACCGGGGCACGAACCCGTGTCCCCTGCATCGGCAGGTGGACTCTCAACCACTGTGCCACTAGGGAAGCCTACTTCTACAAGCTTTTTCAGCTACAGGTAAATGTCTGTACAGGTAAATGTCTGGACCAGGTACAAATCAAAGTGAGCACACCTGACTCCTGTCTGATGCAGCTCACCCACACAACTGACAGATGAACATAAATCAAAGTGAGAATTACCTTTGGCAGGAGAGATTTTTTGTTTCTAATCCTTAATTTTTAACTATGAAAATACACAGTCATTGTAAAATATCAGCCAGTACAGAAGTGTATAAAATAAACCATGAGAGTTTTACCAGCCAATTCTACTCTCCAGCAGCAAACATTGTTAATTAAGTAATTTATGCTTATAGAACATATGCATATTTATTCATACACACTTAACTTTTACTGTACAAAAATGGGATGGTGTTATATGAATTGTATGCAATTTGATATTTTAAAATATCATTCCTTGCCAATACCTATAAAACTATATAATTTATTTTTAGATGTCACTTTTATAAACAATGGGTACTGAGATTTCTAGTATTTTGTCAATGGTGCTAAAAGTTATTGGCATAAATTCCTACTCTTAGTACTCATGGCTTATAGCGTTTGTCATTTTAAATTTCAGTAGATTATTTTGGTAGAGTCTACCAAATTGTCTACAAAATTTGTGGTAACAATTTCCTCACCCACAAACATTGTATGAAAATGTCCATCTTCCTCACCATTGGCATTACGAGATATTGTCAGTCTTAAAAATTTTTTTGTCCTTCTGCATGTAAAAAATTGTATCTCATTATTGTTTTAGCAGTGAGGTTTATCATCTTTTCATATGTTCATTGGTTATCTGTATATCTTCTGTGAATTGCTTATTCAAATTTTTTCCCTTGTACACAAAGATAAAACATTTATTTTTCTGCTGGTTTGTTTTCCCTTTTCTGATTGCTTAGTATAAATTATTTTCATTGCTTATCAAAAGCCTTAGTATTTTGCACTCTTCAATCCTGCAATTTTACATCTAGGAAGGAAATCATTGGTCAAATGGGCAAAAATGGATGTACAAGGTGCTTGACACATTGTTTATAAAATAAAAACATTCAGAAAGCATTCTAAAATCCAACAGTAGAAAATTGGATCCACTAATTATGACAAATCTACACACAGGAATACAATTAAGAATAATGATATACAGTCAGCCCTCTGAGGGTTCTGCATCCACGGATTCAACCAACTGCAGGTTGAAATATTTGAAAAAAAATTCCAGAAAGTTTCAAAATGCAAAACTTGAATTTGCTGGGCATAAGCAACTATTTACATAGGATTTACATTGTATTAGGTATTATAAGTAATCTAGAGATGATTTAAAGTATATGGGAAGATGTGTAAGTTATATGCAAATACTGTACCATTTCATACAAGGAACTTGAACATCCTCAGATTTTGGTATCCATGAGGGGTCCTGGAACCAATCCCTTGCAGATACTGAGGAACGACTGCATTTTTCATACTCTACATTTATTGATATAGAAAGAATACATATATACATACATATATATTCAAAAATATTTAACGTGGTTACTTCTGGGTAATGTAGTTATGGATGATTTTTTTTTTTTTTTTTGCCAAGCCGCATGGCTTGCGGGGTCTCAGTTCCCCCCAACCAGGGATTGAACTCGGGCCATGGCAGTGAAAGCCCAGAATCCTAACCAGTAGGCCACCAGGGAACTCCCTGGATGATTTTTTTTAAAGTCCGTTTTCTCCTTATTTTTCTACAATAAAAATGTTTTGTTCACACAAAAAAAGGGAAAATGTCCTCAGAATTGAACTTCTGCTCAGATCAGGGTACAGTGGAACCATTGCATCTACCTAGGGGTGCAAGGAATGAGCCCTAACATTGTATGAGTTTTTTTGGCAGCCTCATCCTTTACTGCTTCAAACTGACCTTCCAGTCCACTGAAACCTTCATATTGGTTTAATGTTTTCACATGAACTGTCCTTGCTTTACTTGTTTGGTTTTTTTTTTTTTTTTTTGGCCTCGCCTTGTGGCATGCAGGATCTTAGTAGTTTCCCAACCAGGAATTGCACCCACGCACCCTGCAGTGGAAGTGCAGAGTTCTAACCACTGGACCACCATGGAAGTCCCTGGTTCATTTTTTAATGTAAGAGACTTGTCATTAGTCCCTGCCCATAGTTTGATCCCATCAGAAGACAACCAGTGCAGCTGTTTTCTGATTGGTGAAGGTTCTTTTCTTCCTTAGCAGGATCCTTTGGGAAAAAAAACCGTTGGAACTTCACACTGGAGAACTCAATGTCCCCTTTGAACCCCTCAGGTAACTTTCCTTGGAACATTTGAAATCTGACTTCCTGAAATCTATAAAAGTTATGTCTGACCATCTTTCTTGAACATTCCAGAAAGTGACAAAACAAAATAGAAACACACTCATAGACACAGAGAACAACGGGTGGTTGCCAGAGGGGACAGGGGTAGGGGAACGGGTGAAATGGGTGGGTGGGATTATGAGGTACAAACTCCTAGTTATAAAATAAACAAGCCATGGGGATGTAGCATACAGCATAGGGAATATAGTCAATAATGTAATAATGTATGATGACAGATGGTTACTAGGCTTATCATGGTCATCATTAGATAATGTATAAAAATATCAATCACTATGTTGTACACCTGAAACTAATATAATATTGTATGTCAATTATAATTCAATTAAAAAAAAACTTTCTAGTAAGTGAAATTGTCAGTAAGGCAAGAATTTACTAGGTGTTCTGCTTCCAGCAGAGGGAGTGTTGGAGGGGATGCCCTGATGCTGGTCCCTCTGGCACCACTGTATCTTGCCTTGGAACAGTTTTGCGACCTGACTTTATTTATTTGGCTGTGCCGTGCGGCATGCGGGGATCTTAGTTTCCCCACCAAGGATCCAACCCGTGTCCCCTGCAGTGGAAGTGCAGAGTCCTAACACTGGACCTCCAGGGCATTCCCTGCAACCTAAATTTAAAAAGCATCATCCATGTCCTCCTTTTATCTTAACATATATTCTGTAACTCCTACCAGGTATTATTTTCCTGTTTGTTTCTTTTTTCATCCTCATCCAAACGCTTCCAGTTTCAGTTTTGTGATTTCCTTTTCAACATATACACTACTTTCTTTCCATGGTCATCCTCCAGTCATGAGTTCTACATCATCTATTTGTCTTGTGATAAAATTCAAGTTCCTTTCCCATTCTGGTCTTCTCTAATGCAGCACATCCCAGACTTTAGGATTTTATTTAAATTAATTAATGATAGGGGAAAATCCCTTGAAATTGATGTGTTTGGCAAGCAAGAAATGACATTCCCTCCCACCCCAATCTTAGAATGTCAATATCTTTTCATTAAAGAACATAGCTTAATCTTGGTAGGGTTAGGGCTTCCCTGGTGGCTCACTGGTTAAGAATCTGCTTGCCAATGCAGGGGACATAGGTTCGAGCCCTGGTCTGGGAAGATCCCACATGCCACGGAGCAACTAAGCCCGTGCGCCACAACTACTGAGCCTGCGCTCTAGAGCCCACGAGCCACAACTACTGAAGCCTGTGCGCCTAGAGCCTGTGCTCCGCAACGAGAGAAGCCACTGCAATGAGAAGCCCGCACACCGCAACGAAGAGTAGCCCCTGCTCTCCACAGCTAGAGAAAGCCCGTGCACAGCAACAAGGAGCCAACGCAGCCAAAAAAAAAAAAAAAAAATCTTGGTAGGGTTAGAAAGGACATAATTTCAGAATTTAAAAATATTGAAAAAAAATTATTTCATCATAGACCAGAAACCCTTTGTCATGGACCAGCTCCAGTCTGCAGACCCGTGTAGGAAATCACTGATGTAATACATGTTTAAGCAGCTTTATTTGGACACTTTTCTCTTTCCTTGAAAATTTTGGGAAGTACATAATGTCCATTTTTTTAGTTACCTTATAATTTATCAGAGGTCCATAAATCTTTTGTCTTAAGTCACAAGCCCCCCTCCAAACTCTGTCCTTGACACTACATCAGTTGTCAGGTGTCAGCCTTGTGCTCTTTCTTTTCCAAAGTCAGACACTTTGCACTGAGGAGATGAAAATATTGTCTGCAACCACATGTCCTTCAGAGTCCTCTTTGTCCCAGGTTTCTTCTGGTTGTATAATTTGTTCTCACATGTATCAACTAAAATATGAGGTTGCCTATAACAAACTCTGCATCAGGCCTCAGAACACACTGGAGGAAGGAGCGTCATTAGCAAGGTCAGGTCTGCAGAGGGCTCCTCCTACCCCATTAAGAGTCACCAACCAGGAGAATGTGGTCTTGTCTTCCTGGGTTGGGGGAAGCCTCTGTTGGCATCAATGAATCCTCCTTAGTATTCTGTCTAGGAATTCATTATTCTTGCAAGTGCCAAGCTGAGATTGTCTTTCCTCCTCAACCCTAGTGAAGAGTGATGTTTAATAGGATAAAAACAAAGGCTTTTCTAATATAATAATGCTGAGCTTATGCTATGAAAAACAGTCAACATGAGCAAGTGAAGAAATGGTTCATCTTGAGCTATTTCACCTGGATAGGGTTGGGACGGACCCTCAAAATCTCAAGCATCTCACTTGCTGCTTCCAGATAGACCAGGACCCTGGGGGGAGGGGGTGGAGATCAGAGAAAAAGGACCCTCCAGACCCCATCTAAGAAGGACTTGGTGTGAACTGACAGGTCACATGATGAGAAAAGTGATGTTTTGCACCATTCATTGGACCCTGTTATCGGCCAATAGGATTATTTTCTATCTGCTCACAAACTGTACCTGCAGCTGTGAGCTTTCAGCGTGACATGCCAGAGTGGACAGAGGTATTCATCAAGATTTCACCACCCTTTTGGCAATGAAACCAGACTGCATTTTTAGCACACATATTTCAGTGTCTACCTCCGGAGGAGGAAGTTATATTTAGCACATTTCCTGCTAGCCACTGAACAGTGCAAGACCTTCTGGGTCTGGAGTTAGTCCCAGCCCTTTATGTCTATCTGTGGAATCCCTCCTTGTAAACTGCTAGGCCTTTGAGGAGCCCTAGTTTATAGCATGAACTGTTACCATAAATCCTTAGAACCCACCAGGAAAGGTGCTGATTGGGTGGTATGTTCATAACGACTTCTTAGTCCCAGCCCGGGGAATGTTAGGAATGCCCCAGTCAGATGGAGTGTGTGTGTGTGTGTGTGCGTGTGTGCACAAGCTTGCATGCATCCATGTGTTTGGGCATGGTAGTGTAAACGGGGCACTCTGGGTGACCTTCTTCAGACTTAAAAAAAAAATTTTATTGGAGTTTAGTTGATTTACAATGTTGTGTTAGTTTCTGCTGTACAGCAATGTGAATCAGTTATACAAATACATATATCCACTCTTCTTTATATTCTTTTCCCATATAGGTCATTACAGAGTACTGAGTAGAGTTTCTTGTGCTGTACAGTAGGTCCTTATTAGTTATCTATTTTATATATAGTAGTGTGTGTATATGTCAATCCCAATCTCCCAATTTATCCCCTCTTCCTTTCCCCCCGGTAACATGTTACAGTTACATCTGTAACTCTATTCCTGTTTTGTACATAAGTTCATTTGTACCCTTAGACTCTTCTTGTACCTACTCCTGAGGAATGTGTTTGCATTGCGTTGGGTTTGGGAAAATCAGATCAGCATGTTATGCAGCCTCCCAAAGAGAGGAGCAAACAGGAGATGAACTTTCAGGGCCATAGACCCTACTTTTCCACCTGGATCTTCTGGGTCAAGGGTCAGAGACACAGGGTCCCTTAGACCAGTACCTGCAGGCAGGGGGCCTCAGAATCTTCTAGGGAATGTGTTTAAATGCAGATGTCATGGTCAAACTCCACCCAGGTATACTGAATCAAACTCTGGAGTATACAGCTGAGGAATTTATATTTAAAAACCTACCCTAGAGTGTTTTGTGATGTGAGTGGGTTTGCTGACTTCTGCCTCACTTGCCCCTTCCTGCAAGGGGATGGTAGCAGAGCTCAAAGCTGACATCAAGTCTTTTTGATTTTACCTCCTAAACATTTCTTGCATCTTCTCTGCATGTCCACTAGTCACTGGCCAAGTCCAAGCTACCAGCAGCACTGGCCTGGACCACTCAGCGGTCTCAAAGTTTCCCCTGCAGGGACTCATCCCCCTCCAATCGGTACTCAACACAGCAGCCAGAATGGTCATTTCCAGTCTCAAGTCAGATTCTGTCACACTCCCCACCCTACCCTGACCCTCACTCCAGTTATTTTTTTCTTTTTCCTTTGGCTGCACCGCACGGCATGCGGGATCTTAGTTCCCTGACCTGGGATCAGACCTGTGCCCCTGCAGTGGAAGCATGAAGTCTTAACCACTGGACCGCCAGGGAAGTCCTGCTCGTTATTTCTTTCCATCGCTTTTAGGATGAACACGACATTCTGCTCACAGCCAGAGGACCCGCAGGACTGGATTCGCACCTCACCTCATTTCACAGCCATTGTTCCTGCTAATAGGTCTCTCCACAGACCCGCCCCCCCACTCCTTTCACCTGCTCTTCCTTCAGGCTCAGCTGTCATCACTTCCCCAGGGACGCCTTCCCAACCTCTCAAGGGCTGCACTTTTCAGTTGCAATTTTTTACTAATTGACGTAATAATCTGATTAAACACGAGTCTTCATGTAGAATGTAATTTCCCATGGAGGCAGGGACCACATTTCTTCACTATCACAGCCCTAGTGCTTGGTTCTAAATACCTGTCCTCAGGACTTCCCTGGTGGTGCAGTGGTTAGGACTCGGTGCTCTCACTGCCGGGACCCCAGGTTCGATACCTGGTTGGGGCACTAAGATCCCATAAACCGAGTGGCAAGGCCAAAACAAAAACAAAAACAAAAACCTGCCCTCGCCTCCATATGGCAGGTGTTGGCCATCAAGCAGTCTTCAGTCAGAGAATATGCAGGGTGCTCGGATAGATCAGAGCTTTGTAATTATACCTGGGAGTTCCATTCATTTGTTCATTCATTCATTCATGATGACAAATGTAGGTTTAAGTGCCATTTTGAGCTGTTAAATTCTGGGCCTAGCTGGAGTCAGCCAGCACAGCAGGCACCGCTGGTAATGGTTTGAACATGTCTGAACACTTGGCATGCCTCACTTCCCTTGGCTCAATCAAAATAAACATCTACTGAACATGAACTCGGTGCCAGACGTGCCCCTTGTCCTTAAGCAGCTGTGATCTAGGGAGGAAAGACAGACACAAAACAAGTGACTACAAGTTTATGAGTTTTACCAAGGGGCATTCGAGTGTGCCATGGAGACACAGAAGAGGGGGTGCAAGTCTAGTCTAGGGGTTCAGGGGAAAGCTTCCCTGCAGAAGGAATATTTGAGCTGAGGTTGAGGATGAGTAGGAGTTAGAATAGGCCCTAGGGAGCAGTCCAGGTGAAGGCCAAGGTGAACTTCAGATGATAGGGCTATTTAATGGGCAGTAGGGAGCATCCAGTTCAGCCTAATTCTCCTCCTGTGAGTTGGGGCTTGGCCCATCCAGCCCTTATCCATCCTCTCAGGGGGTGGATGCTGCACTAAACAGGAGAGGGAGTCGAGTGGCCTGTGTGTGGGTACCTCTCGGGGCCCCCTCCTCTGACTCAGGCATCACAGGAGCTGTTGTGAATTCAGTGCCACTCTTGTTGGAGCAATATTAAACATCATCACCAAAGGCAGTTTTGACTCATTTCTTTATTAATATAGAAAAGGAGCCCAAGGCAGCTGGACCAGTAGTACAAAGCACCAGGAGTTAATACTATTCTGGTGAAAGGGTTGGCTTTACAAAAGTGAAGGAGTAGGCAAGAGCTGCCCTGGTTCTGGGGCCAGGCCCAGCCTACTGCCCAGAACCTCGGAGCAGCACCTGGAACCAGCCCCTGGGAGAGAGTGACGGGGGGTCGGGGGCTGATGAGCTGGAGACCAGAAGGACAGGTGGCAGGGATGGAGGGCCAGGCAGTGAGAACCATCCTGTGGCTGATGAGGACAGGCAACTGCCGGCTGGAGGCTCCCCACTGGACCCTGGGCGGAGGCTCACGTGAGCCTCAGCTCCGGGGGCAGGTAGAAAACCCCTGCAGATACTAGAGAGAATGGGGATCCAGACACGGCTCAGGGTTGAAGGGCCTTTCCCTTCTCTCCACCAGGGGCCACCTTTCTCAACACTATGGGTGGGGCTTCAGGGCCCAAGGCACAGAGGGAGGCCCAGAGGCCTCCCAGCGGGAGGAAGAGGGGGCAGGAAGGAAGCGCTTGAGTGTTCCCAGCTTAGGCAGCTGGGGCTGAGACACAGGGCAGGCAAACAGCACCCCCGTACAATGAGGCTGGAAGGCAGGGCTGGGTTGGGCTTATCCTCAGCCAGGACCAGCCCCATGGCAACGGTGCTTGCCTCAAACCTTAGCAAACAGAGTCTGCCATGAGCACTGGCTCTCAGCAGAGCTGGGTGCCAGCCCTAGCTCTCCTGGAACAGAGCTGTCTCACCATGGACCAGCCATGCCCTGCCCTGCCCTGGGCCTCCTCTGTTAATGAGGGCTTTGGATATGACCTCTCAGGTCACGGGAGCTGCAGGACCTGCTCTTGGTACTTAAGTGGGAACCAGTCCCAACAAGACTCCGGAAGAACTGGCATGGGCCGAGGGGCTGGGGGTGATGGGGGAGGAAGATGTTCCTGCATGGAACCTACCCCAGAACCTACCCACACACTCCAGAGCCGAGGAAGGCCACTGAGAGCCTCTCCTTCACCCAGGGGAGGCGGCCGCCCTCCCTTTGGCACAGGGGGGAACGCAGCTTGGTGTGACCCTTCATAACCACACCTGGGTAACACTCGGCATGGAGAGAATGGGGTGGCACTCTGCAAGCCTTTATGCTCTTCCCCGGGGTGGGGAGCTCAAGGCCACTTGTGGCTTTTGCCTCTAGCCCTTAGCGTAGAGAGGAGTGCTCTCCTTCTGTGGTCCTGCCCTGGGGACAGCCCGAGACTCTGCCTGGCTGGCACATGTTAGTTGGTCAGGGAAGGACAGAGGGGTAAGTAAGGAGACAGGGAGGTGAGAGTGACTCTCTGGCTTTCTCCTCGCTCTCTAGGGAGAGCAGCTCAATCAACCGAGTCGCAGATCTCCTCCACCACTGCATTGAAGATGTGTGGCTGGTCCGCGTACACGTGATGTGAGGCACCCTCGATCTCCTGTGGATGGAGGACCCCACCAGGGGTGGGACAGCCCTTTATTCAAGGCACTGGAAAGCTATTGCACCATTTCTTTTTCCCTTAAGCCTGCTTGCCCATCGCCCATGAGCCTTTATTTTATCTAAGACAACAGTCCACCTTTCTCCCCAGATCTTGGCACTTCCCTGTGGGAGTCAGTGAATCCCAATATCCCATCCTTACTTCTCCTATGGCGCCTGATTTTATCTTTCCTTCCATGCCAGCCCCTCCACTGACCTCATGTCATCCACATGTCCACTAAAGCAGGGCCCATCAGGTACCAGCCTAATTAAGCATACTCATTAGCAAATGAAGGGGGAAGGCGTAAGGAAAAACTGCAGGGTGGGGGCGGAGGAGTGTGGTAGGAAGGCTTCATGGCAGCCTCTACAGTTCCCAGCTCTGGTTTGGGGTGGGAATTACAGGGGGTGGAGGGACAGCGTGGTGCCTGTGCCTGACTACTGGACAAGAATCTGCCTTTCAGCTGAACTGAGCTACACAGAAGTGAGAAGCTCCTAATTACGATTTTACAGAGAGCCAACCCTTTCAAGTCTACTGCCGTAGCTCAACCTGTCCACTCCTCTTTCCCCCCGACTCTCCCATCACCCTTCCCTCCCTGACTCAGCTACTCTGGGTCAGTCAACATGTGCTGGGATGTTGCAGTGTTTCCACCTCAATCCTGCTCCTCCAGTGGCCAACGTACCATGTCTCGGACGTAGGAATCCGGCCGCTGCAGCTTCACCTTTTTTCCCGTGCTGGTGTCTATCCAGGTGTTGGCCCCATAGATCATGGTGATGGGCATTTCTTTTTGAATCAAGTGAATTCGCTCTAACATGGGTCGCCGGGCCCAGCCGAAGGACTCCATCATGGTTTTGAATGCCGTCTCTCCGCTGAAGAAGCAAAACAGGGTGAGGCAATGAATAAACGCCACAGCCTAAAATGTCAGTTTGTTGATCTCAGAGGCTGGGGCAGTATCTTTGTCATTCTTTGTGTTCCTCTCAGAGCCCAGCACTGGGCTCATTAAATATTAGGAAGATTAGGAGACAGGACTGAATCTCCAGAGGCTCCTATCACAGATGAGTTAGGAGGGACACACTTGTGAAAACCCCATGGCACTGAGAATTATCCAAGAGCCTAATAGGTTACTATTTATTCAACAAATATTTATGTGGCATCCCAGAGCTGAGGGTGGGGACATATGAACAAGACAGACGCAGTGCCTGCCCTCCTGGAGCTCACATTTTCCTCATACTTTAGGCATAAATAATGAATTATATGATTAACTTAACTTCAAATTTCCCAAGAATTATGAAAGGGTGGCGGAGTTCTAGGAGAACACAGACTAGGGACTTGGCTTCCTGGGGCTGAAGGAGAAGGTCAAGGGGTTCACTTGGGGTGGGCTCTTATGAGCAAGTACTACAGAAGCACAAAGGGCTTGCTGAGGAGAATGGAATGAAACGTCAGTCTTGTGAGCACCTGGGGGGAGCAGCAGTTTGTGCAACTTGAGAAGCAATGACGGCCAATCTAATCTCCTTTGCTCCCTGGCCATTTCCTTAGGGAGAGCTAACTGAGGCTGTGTCACGAGGGGTCTGCAAGGCTGGGGCAGAAGCCAGCTGTCCAGGTTGCTCTCCTGGGAAGCAGGAGAGGTTGGGGACACTGCTGCCCAGCAGGCTCAGCCTGTTCGGGAATTATATCCCCAGTCTCCTTTGCACCCCTGAGTTGAAAGAGAACCTGGGTTCTGCACAGGCCACCAGAAACAGGGTTTCTCCTTAAGACAGTGCAGCATAGTGGAAAAATCATGGACTCTGGAGTCAGAGAGACATGAGTTCAAGTCCTGGCTGTAGTTTCTAAGCAAGTCATGTAAACAAGAATACACCTTAATTTTTTCATTTACAAGCTGGGAGAAATTATACCCACTTTATTAGGTCATTGTGAACAAAATGAAAATAGGTACAAAGCCCCTAAATTTAGGTGAAGCAAAGTAGATACCCCCATCCCCCAAATATTATTCTTTGGCCAAATTGTATGTTTTCCAAGGGAATGGTAAGAGTTACCACAAGCTCATGAGCATTACAACTCAGAAAGACTCAAGGGCTTATAAAATTGAGTGATGGGGTTTGGGGGAAGGGGCTGGTTATCACTGATGTCATCTCTGCTTCTTCTAGGACCTGAATGAGGTGTGTGATTATATACTCTGTGGCTTAGATTGGGAGGCCATTCATTTTATGGAACTAGGTCTCAGACTGGGGAATGCTCTGAGGAAAGGGCTAGGGGAGGGCCTGCAGGGTCTCAGAGGGTATGAGACTGGCACTGAGCCCAGTGTGGGCTGAGAGGAGTCGAGAGCAGGAAGCAGGGGGCTTCCTGATTTGACTGTTGAGCTGTGTTTCTATACTGCTGCTTAAGCAGGGCCCTTCAATCGGCTGGGGTCCTGAGGAATGTTGAATGGACAGTTCCCACGCTGCCTGAAAGCTGTCTGGGTTTGACGCTAATGCTCAGACAGTACTGCTGGAATGCAAAACCCCAGTTGCTTCACAGCTTTGGGCTGAACAGTCCTGAAATGAGGCAGGGCAGTGCTGCTGCTCCCAATGACCTTGGCTCCCCTGAGATACCTCCCAGTAGTGTGGGGTGAGGCCCCACCGAGGTGGTGCCTCATGGTATCAGCCACTCACATGGCACTGCCCGAGGGGAAGACTACCTCCCTGGCTCTGCCCTGGATGGCAGTTGTCAAGACTGTAGATCAGCAGGCTTGTGGGGCCTATGTCTGAGTTGTCATAGATATAAACTTCTAGAGATTCTGTGGACATCCCCAAATCCCCCAAAGATAGGGAAGGCATTCCTATCCCAACAGTAAGTATTTCAAGATGCACATAATTAAATTTTTAAATGCATAATCTTTCCATCAGCAGTTCTATTTGTAGGAATGTAGTCTAGAGATAGTCACATGTGTGCAAAGGAAGATACATAAGGAGGTTCCCTGAAGCAATGTCACATGATATCTCAGACCTAAAATAACAAGAAGATTCAGGAATTACAGGTCTGGGACAGGAGAGGACTTTCTTTCTTTTTTGTTTTTTCTTTGTAAAAATACCATGTTCAGAGAAGGAAGAAGAACTACAATCCTGCAGCCTGTGGAACAAAAACCACATTCACAGAAAGATAGACAAGCTGAAAAGGCAGAGGACTATGTACCAGATGAAGGAACAAGATAAAACCACAGAAAAACAAGTAAATGAAATGGAGATAGGCAACCTTCCAGAAAAAGAATTCAGAATAATGATAGTGAAGACGATCCAGGACCTCAGAAAAAGAATGGAGGCAAAGATCGAGAAGATTCAAGAAATGTTTAACAAAGACTTAGAAGAATTAAAGAGCAAACAAACAGAGATGAACAATACAATAACTGAAATGAAAACTACACTAGAAGGAATCAATAGCAGAATAACTGAGGCAGAAGAACAGATAAGTGACCTGGAAGACAGAATGGTGGAATTCACTGCTGTGGAACAGAATAAAGAAAAAAGAATGAAAAGAAATGAAGACAGCCTAAGAGACCTCTGGGACAACATTAAACGCAACAACATTCACATTATAGGGGTCCCAGAAGGAGGAGAGAGAAAGGACCAGAGAAAATATCTGCAGAGATTGTAGTCAAAAACTTCCCTAACATAGGAAAGGAAATAGCCACCCAAGTCCAGGAAGTGCAGAGAGTCCCTTACAGGATACACCCAAGGAGAAAAATGCCAAGACACATAGTAATCAAATTGGCAAAATTAAAGACAAAGAAAAATTATTGAAAGCAGCAAGAGAAAAATGACAAATAACATACAAGGGAACTCCCATAAGGTTAACAGCTGATTTCTCAGCAGAAACTCTACAAGCCAGAAGGGAGTGGCATGATATACTTAAAGTGATGAAAGGGAAGAACCTACAACCAAGATTACTCTACCCGGCAAGGATCTCATTCAGATTCGATGGAGAAATCAAAAGCTTAACAGACAAACAAAAGCTAAGAGAATTCAGCACCACCAAACCAGCTCTACAACAAATGCTAAAGGAACTTCTCTAAGTGGGAAACACAAGAGAAGAAAAGGACCCACAAAAACAAACGCACAACAATTAAGAAAATGGTCATAGGAACTTACATATAGATAATTACCTTAAACGTTGAATGGATTAAATGCTCCAACCAAAAGACACAGGCTTGCTGAATGGATACAGAAACAAGACCCATATATATGCTGTCTACAAGAGACCCACTTCAGACCTAGGGACACATACAGACTGAAAGTGAGGGGGATGGCAAAAGATATTCCATGCAAATAGAAATCAAAAGAAAGCTGGAGTAGCAATACTCATATCAGATAAAATAGACTTTAAAATAAATATTGTTACAAGAGACAAGGAAGGACACTACATAATGATCAAGGGATCAATCCAAGAAGAAGATATACCAATTATAAATATATATGCACCCGACATGGGAGCACCTCAATACATAAGGCAACTGCTAACAGCTGTAAAATAGGAAATTGATAGTAACACAATAATAGTGGGAGACTTTAACGCCTCACTTACACCAAATGGACAGATCATCCAAAATGAAAATAAATAAGGAAAGAGAAGCTTTAAATGACACAATAGACCAGATAAATTTAATTGATATTTATAGGACATTCCATCCAAAAACAGCAGATTACACTTTCTTCTCAAGTGTGCACGGAACATTCTCCAGGATAGATCACATCTTGGGTCACAAATCAAGCCTCAGTAAATTTAAGAAAATTGAAATCATATCAAGCATCTTTTCTGACCACAATGCTATGAGATTAGAAATGAATTACGGGGGAAAAAACGTAAAAAACACAAACACATGGAGGCTAAACACTATGTTACTAAATAATCAAGAGATCACTGAAGAAATCAAAGAGGAAATCAAAAAACACCTAAGACAAATGACAATGAAAACATGACAATCCAAAACCTATGGGATGCAGCAAAAGCCGTTCTAAGAGGGAAGGTTATAGCTATACAAGCCTACCTCAAGAAACAAGAAAAATCTCAAATAAACAATCTAACCTTACACCTAAAGGAACTAGAGGAAGAAGAACAAACAGAACCCAAAGTTAGCAGTAGGAAAGAAATCATAAAGATCAGAGCAGAAATAAATGAAATAGAAACAAAGGAAACGGTAGCAAAGATCAATAAAACTAAAAGCTGGTTCTTGGAGAAGATAAACAAAATTGATAAACCATTAGCAAGACTCATCAAGAAAAAGAGGGAGGGGACTCAAATCAATAAAATTAGAAATGAAAAAGAAGTCACAACAGACACTGCAGAAATACAAAGCATCCTAAGAGACTACTACCAGCAACTCTATGCCAATAAAATGGACAACCTGGAAGAAATGGACAAATTCTTAGAGAGTTATAACCTTCCAAGACTGAACCAGGAAGAAATAGAAAATATGAACAGACTAATCACAAGTAACGAAATTGAAACTGTGATTAAAAATCTTCCAACAAACAAAAGTCCAGGACCAGATGGCTTCACAGGTGAATTCTACCAAACATTTACAGAAGAGCTAACACCCATCCTTCTCAAACTCTTCCAAAAAATTGTGGAGGAAGGAACACTCCCAAACTCATTCTATGAGGCCACCATCACTCTGATACCAAAACCAGACAAAGGTACTACAAAAAAAGAAAATTACAGACCAATATCACTGATGAATATAGATGCAAAAATCCTCAAAAAAATACTAGGAAACAGAATCCAACAGCACATTAAAAGGATCATACACCATGATCAAGTGGGATTTATCCCAGGGATGCAAGGATTCTTCAATATATGCAAATCAATCAATATGATACACCATATTAACAAATTGAAGAATAAAAACCATATGATCATCTCAATAGATGCAGAAAAAGCTTTTGACAAAATTCAACACCGATTTATGATAAAAACTCTACAGAAAGTGGGCATAGAGGGAACCTACCTCAACATAATAATGGCCATATATGATAAACCCACAGCAAACATCATTCTCAATGGTGAAAAGCTGAAAGCATTTCCTCTAAGATCAGGAACAAGACAAGGATGTCCTCTCTCACCGGTATTATTCAACGTAGTTTTGGAAGTCCTAGCCATGGCAATCAGAGAAGAAAAAGAAATAAAACGAATACAAACTGGAAAAGAAGAAGTAAAACTGTCACTGTTTGCAGATGACATACTATACATAGAGAATCCTAAAGATGCCACCAGAAAACTACTAGAGCTAATCAATGAATTTGGTAAAGTTGCAGGATACAAAATTAATGCACAGAAATCTCTTGCATTCCTATACACTAATGATGAAAAATCTGAAAGAGAAATTAAGGAAACACTCCCATTTACCACTGCAACAAAAAGAATAAAATGCCTAGGAATAAACCTTCCTATGGAAACAAAAGACCTGTATACAGAAAACTATAAGACACTGATGAAAGAAATTAAAGATGATACCAACAGATGGAGAGATATACCATGTTCTTGGATTGGAAGAATCAATATTGTGAAAATGACTGTACTACCCAAAGCAATCTACAGATTCATTGCAATCCCTATCAAATTACCAATGGCATTTTTTATGAACTAGAAAAATCTTAAAATTTGTATGGAGACACAAAAGACCCTGAATAGCCAAAGCAGTCTTGAGGGAAGAAAACGGAGCTGGAGGAATCACACTCCCTGACTTCAAACTATACTACAAAGCTACAGTAATCAAGACAATATGGTACTGGCACAAAAACAGAAACATAGATCAATGGAACAAGATAGAAAGCCCAGAGGTAAACCCAAGCACCTATGATCAACTAATCTATGACAAAGGAGGCAAGGATATACAATGGAGAAAAGACAGTCTCTTCAACAAGTGGTGCTGGGAAAACTGGACAGCTACATGTAAAAGAATGAAATTAGAACACTCCCTAATACCATACACAAAAATAAACTCAAAGTTGATTAGAGACCTAAATGTAAAACTGGACACTATAAAACTCTTAGAGGAAAACATAGGAAGAACACTCCTTGACATAAATCACAGCAAGATCTTTTTTGATCCACCTCCTAGAGTAATGGAAATAAAAACAAAAATAAACAAATGGGACCTAATGAAACTTAAAAGCTTTTGCACAGCAAAGGAAACCATAAACAAGACAAAAAGACAACCCTCAGAATGGGAGAAAATATTTGCAAATGAATCAATGGACAAAGGATTAATCTCCAAAATATATAAACAGCTCATGCGCTCAATATTAAAAAAACAAACAACCCAATCCAAAAATAGGCAGAAGACCTAGATAGACATTTCTCCAAAGAAAACATACAGATGGTCAAGAAGCACATGAAAAGGTGCTCAACATCACTAATTATTAGAGAAATGCAAATCAAAACTACAATGAGGTATTACCTCACACCAGTTAGAATGGGCTTCATCAGAAAATCTACAATGCTGGAGAGGGTGTGGAGAAAAGGGAACCCTCTTGCACTGGGAATGTAAACTGATACAGCCACTATGGAGAACAGTACGGAGGTTCCTTAAAAAACTAAAAATAGAATTACCATATGATCCAGCAGTCCCACTACTGGGCATATACCCAGAGAAAACCACAATTCAAAAAGACACATGCACCCCACTGTTCATTGCAGCACTATTTACAATAGCCAGGTCACAGAAGCAACCTAAATGCCCATCGAGAGACGAATGGATAAAGAAGTTGTGGTACATATATACAATGGAATATTACTCAGCCATAAAAAGGAACGAAATTGGGTCATTTGTTGAGACGTGGATGCATCTAGAGACTGTCATACAGAGTGAAGTAAGTCAGAAAGAGAAAAACAAATATCGTATATTAACATGTATATGTGGAACCTAGAAAAACAGTACAGATGAACTGGTTTGCAGGGCAGAAATAGAGACACAGATGTAGAGAAAAAATGTATGGACACCAAGGGGGGAAAGCCGCGGGGGGCGTGGGGGTGGGGGGATGATGAATTTGGCGATTGGGATTGACATGTATACACTGATGTGTATAATATCAATGACTAATAAGGACCTGATGTATAAAAAAATAAAATTAAAAAAAATACCATGTTCATATCACTTTTTCAGTTAAAAAGAGAAAAAGATCTTTGCAAATGTTTTCCAGTCTTTTTGCCTGTCAGGCTAACTGCCTATCTCCAGGGAAGAGTAAGGATCCTTCATGTTTAATTAATCTATTATCTTCTCCATCCCTTTGCGCCTATCCCTGGGAAAGTCTCTGGAAACCATCAAGCCTGCTAATGCCTGTGTTCCCCTAACTGAATGAGAGCTCCGTGGAAGAAGAAATACAGCACAGAATGATCCTGGGACCGTCTGGCGTTTTCCAGCAGCTGGAGTTTTAGCTGCCAACCCATCGACCTGAGCTGACTCTGGAAGCTACCCTCACCTGGGATTCTGGGCATTGCAGTGGTAGATATACTCCGATATAGTATCATCATCAAAGAAGTCTGCAAACTTGCGCTTGAAGTCTGGTCGGAATCTCTGTACCAGGCTGGGCCCTGGGAGGGGACAGAACGTGGAGAGGCCGATTTGAATAGGGAGGAAAGACTCCTGCCTCTGTATGTGCTAACAACTTTAACCAAACATTATTTCTCCTGAGGGTTTCTTTGCTTTGTACACTTAATGTTATAGTGGCAGACAGAGCATGCAAGTCTTTTGGGAAGCTCCAGGTGACTACAAATGAGAGTCAGTTCGTTGCCAAAGAATTTAGATAGTCTAATGTCACTGAGGAACCAGATTATCTGCAGCTCAGTGAAGTCCCAAGATCTTTCTCTCCAAGGATCACAAGCCCCACAGGAGTCCATGGTTGAGATGCTTTGCTTTTACAGTCTGAGCTATGTTCTCTTTCTCCCTGAGACCCTTTATGGCCGTTTAATCTTCTGAAGGTAGTGGATGAAACCAGACCACCTCCCAAGAGCCCTCTCACGTTCAGGCCTGTAATAGAATACGAGTGAAGAGGTAAACCTAATGCTGGCATCTCAGACTCGGGGCACAGTTTTAGAGCAAGCTGTTCCCTTCACCTTTCTTTAAATAGTACATATACAAGCAGTAGGGCACTTGAAACACACTGTAAAAATTGGGCCTAATGAATGATCAGCTTCTGGCCTCTCTCTTCTGGTCTGCTCTCTCTGTGTGAGAAGCAAGGGGTGAGAGGGAAGCAAAGCCGGGATCCCCTGGGCCCTGGTCCTCCTGCATGGCTGCCAGCCAGCCTCCCCAACCATAACAGCTCTGATGCCCATGCATGGTCCTGGCCAGAGGCAAGTCCAGAAATGGGGAGAGTGGTTAGAGCAGGGCTTCTCCCTGTAAAAGGATTATACAAGGTCTGCTGGAGTGCACAGTGCTGGGTGCCCTAAGAAGGTCAGCCCTCTGCACATTTAGTATCCTTTGGCACCTGTGTCTATTGCTTTCCTCCCTTTCTCCCCAAACTCCTACCTTCTGCTCATGTGCTCGTTTTTCTCTTTTATGCAGAGCCATTCTGTTTCTCTTGAAGGGCCTAGAGAGACAACTCTTATTCAGCCATTAGCAATTAATTCATAATAATTGGCTATTGAACATTACTGTGTATATATAAGCCATCAGTGCAAAATAGATGGCCACCAATCTTTTCCATAAAGGGAATCTGCTTTTCGCTTTATCAGAGTAAAAGGCTCCCCAGATATGGAGGGTGCTAGCAGTGTGAGGTCAGAAGCCTGGGGCATATTGATCCCACTCACTCGGGCTGGCTCCCCGCTCCTTCCCTCCCTTCACTCAAAGGATTTGCTGACAGCTACTAAGTGGTGAAGACGTGGTGTCTGACTGGGGCAGGAGCTTGCCTGCCACTGTGGGCTAGGCTGGAGGCTCTGGTCCTGACCTCTCCTGGCAACAGGTGCTGGGTGAGCTGCAGGGATGGGATCCAGCAGTGGTGACCACGCTCAAACACCAACAAGCTGCCATAAACATGTAGCACAGAAACTCAGCAGAGGAAGAGTCACCTCACGACCCCTTTCTCTCTCTCTGGGGCACAGAGTAGCAGTTCTGCTCCATCTGTCTCTTGCATGGAAAAGCTTTTTCCATGCAGATGAAGGAAAAAAAGAACCTTCTGAAACTGCAGACAAAGACATCTGGTCCAGATTAACAGCTTTAAATAACAATGTTAGGCCTATTCCCACTTTTCATGAACAAGAGGGGATGGTGAGAGTCCAGGTGCAGTGGGGCTTCTAGAATGGGAGAGCCGTGGTTTGAGGAGATAGTTTTCCATCTACAGGCTACTCACCCCAGGGCCCAGCTACTCGTAGAACAGCCAGTGGATTGGAACGCCCTAGGACAGAGGCCACAGCCTTGACCCAGGTCGGGGGTGCACGGATCTGACTGGGGTCAGTTGGTCGGAGGGGAAAGCCCCATGGGTCCACCAGGATGAGGTGTTTAACTCTAAAGGAGGAAAAAGGAGGAGTTAAGTTGTCTTTGCTTGAAGGTATCACAGCCCTTAAATCACCCAAGAAGAGAACTATTGGAAACAAATACCGTAAGTTTCCCAGCAGGGCGAGGAGTTGTCACGATAGAGATGGGTGGCTCCCCCTTACCTGTCAGGGTACTTGATTGAGTAGGAAGTGGCCAGGAATCCTCCCAGACTGTGCCCCAGGAGGATCATACTGGGGATCCCCATGGACTCCCGCCACGTCTCTATCGAGGTCACAAACTCGTCCTCGGCCCCCTCTGGGTCCCTCGGGAACGTTGGCCTAGAGCTTCGCCCGAAGCCGAGCAGATCGAAGGTGTGCAGAGTGCGGCGGGCGCTCAGTGAATCCATGTTGAGGATCCAGAGGCCCACGCCGCCCCCAAAGCCGTGCACCATCACCAGGGGGGTGCGGTCCCTGAGCTCAGGGCTCACTGTCACCGTCCAGATCTTGTTCTGGTTTGGGAGGGACACATATCGGGCCAGGAACTTGTTCTGGAGGCCTGGGGAGAGGGGTCCAGGGCAGAGCGATAAGACTGTGTGCCGACAGCGTCATCCTTTTGCTTGGACTCCCACTCTTCAGCTCTCTCTCATCCCCAAACCCTTCCTGACCTCCCTCGCCTTTCCCTTCACAACTCTCTGACCATACATCCTAAGAGCTCAACTCCAAGTACAATTTGTAGACCGTCTAGTCTGTAGGTATTAAGAGGGGCCATCTTATTCTTGGGTCCCTTTGGGTCCACGGTGGCAGTGACCCCACTGTCCCCACAGAGCTTCAGCATCTATCACTCTTGTACCTGTATGTGCTTGGAGCTTGACCCATGGACAGTAGTGTCCTCATGGAGGGTATCTGGGAGGGTTGAGCCAGGTCCCTCTTAGGGACAGACCAAGGTGGGAAATGCTTGCTCTGCTGGTGTGAAGGCAGTCACATGACAGAGCTGCCGGGGGTGGGGGGGAAGTCACCTGGATCCCAGACAGCTTGAAAGGCTTGAAAACTGTGGCTGTTCTGTGGTTGTACTTATCCCAGCCCAAAAGAGAGAGGGTAGCCATGGCTGGGGCAGTGGCTATAGGGCGGGGAAGATCATATGAAGAATATGGGGAGATGTGGCCAAAGGATCTTGTTTGAGTCGGTGGCTGTTGATGTTCCTGGGATGCCTTACCCCAACAGAACACTGCCCACTAGAGCTGGTCTGTGGGAATCCCCAACTACTCTGGTAACTGGACGGCGGGGTTGTGGGGGGGTGCTAATTGGGCAGAACACAAGGAATAGTAATATTAGAGAATACAGGACTGCTGGTCCTTGGGTAGGAAGATGGTAAATCTAAGAAGTGCTTGTGTGTTTGATGAGAAAGGGAGAGATGGCAAAAGAAAAGAATAGGAGAGGGAAGAAGTAAAGGAGAGAATGTGTACATTTGTACATGTTGTATGTTAATAGCTGGTACAGGGTTTGAGGTGAAGTTGTGGGATATGACAGAAACCAGCATGATGGACAGGGAGGGAGATGTCAAGGAACCACTATCATGGAATGTGTGTCCTCTGGGCAAATCTTTTCCCTCCAGCCACAGACATCCCTTCCTCCCACCCCAAGCACTGTCAATCAGGAGTCAGTGGGCTCAGTGTGCCAGGCTCCGGGAAGATCCTGTATCCTGGGCCTCCCGAGGGAGGTGGGACGAGTGTCCCTTCTACTTACACTGGAGGATCCTGGCTTCCACATTCTTCAGCTGAGACATGGAAGTGGGGCGCCAAGTGGGCAGCCAGCTGCTCAGCCAGCCTTGAGGCCTGGGACAGGGAGACACAGAGACACTGGCAAAGCTGGAAACACTGATGCTCTCAGCCTTGCTTGCAGTTAGTTACAAAAGAGTTATCAGGGTGCAAGGTGTTTCCAGGCTCAGGAAACCTGCCCCGCTATGGCAGTCAGCAACTCCCTGGCTGCCTGATAGACTGTTACTCTTCTCTGGTAAATGGTTATTAACAACAACATGCCCTTTGTTTCAACAGATACTCAGAATACCATGTGCACGACACTTCACAGTTTACAAAGCCCTTTTACATTTTTTTTAATCTCATTTGAGCTTTACAACTCCACTTTGTGATTGGTTATTATAATGTTCAAGGAGGTTACAAGGGGAAAAAAGCCAACTTTTAACTAATGTTTCAGTTCTCCTTTGCCATCCCTAGGACTGTACGTTCCTTTAGAGTAGGGCAAATTCCCATGCCACCTGTCCTCCTGGCAGGGCACCAGCGTTCGTGTGTGCCCTCTTCCAAGCCCCTGGAAGTACAGAGCACTGTGTCAGTGCCCAGTTGGGCTCTCAGGCAATCAATCAGTCCAGCCTTGAATGACATGGTGGGAGAGGCAGGGAGTAGGATGAGGGAGACCTGGGTTCAAGTCCTGCTGTGATTCCCTGACAGGACAAAGGTTGCCCTTGGCCTTGTTTACAGCTTATAAAATGAGTAGAAAGCTCACACATGTCATCACCTCCAGTGGCATGCAGTAAAACAGATAAGATAACCTATCTTGCTTTCTACTTCATACCCAGGGAAATTTAAGTCATTGCAGGGTAGAGGTTGAAAGTAGCAGTTGTGGAATAATTTTTTAAAACCCTGGATCTAGGGACTTCCCTGGTGGTACAGTAGTTTAGAATCCGCCTGCCAATGCAGGGGACACGGGATCAAGCCCTGGTCCAGGAAGATCCCACATGCCGGGGAGCAACTAAGCCCGTGCGCCACTACTGGGCCTGCACTCTAGAGCTCACGAGCCACAACTACTGAGCCCACGTGCCACAACTACTGAAGCCTGAGCACCCAGAGCCCGTGCTCTGCAACAAGAGAAGCCACTGCAATGAGAAGCCCGCACACCTCAACGAAGAGTAGCCCCTGCTCGCCACAACTAGAGAAAGCCCACATGCAGCAACGAAGACCCAATGTAGCCAAAAACAAACAAACAAAACCCCCCCAAAATGATTTAAAACAAAAAAACTGGATCTAAAAGTCGCAGTAATATCATTTACAAGCAGAATGGTGTTGGCCTGTTAAATAACCTGTCTTTGAGCATCTAGATATGGAAGGGACCTCATAAGCTGCCTGGGACAAAACAGATGCTCGCTGAATGAGCTTTTATTGTTCCTTTTCCATCCCATATGATATTTCTCTTTTCTTGAACTCTGTCTGGATGAAGTGGATTTCAGGATCCACACCACCAGTTACAGAAAGGGCCTGTAAACATCAGAACAGTCAAGCAGGGGCATTCTGCAGGGGAGCGAGGGGAACTATTACCAACCCCCCCTTGGCACACATTGGGCATCTTGCTACATCATTTGAAGTGCAGAATTTTAGATTAGAATAGTTCCTTAGAAATCTAGTCCAGCCTCTTTATTTTACAGATGAGCAGAGCGATGCCCGAAGCGGTTACAGCTAGTTAGAAAAAGAAGCAGAACTAGAACCTGGATCTCCAATCCAGGTTTCGCCTTATTTTTTCAAGGCCACACACGAATACTCACATTATACAAGCACGGTTTCACACTTGTCTGTTTTCTGAAAGGAGGTGTGACCTAAGGCCAGAGGCTGAAGTTCTAATCCTGGCATTGCCACTCACCAGCAATTTGTCTTTGGACACATTATTTAGCCTTCTCTGTCAGTTTCCTCATCTTTAAAGGGAGGTAATAATAGTATCTACCTCATAGGGTTGTTATAAAGATCAAATGAATGAATGCACAGAGACATCACACTAGCACAAGATAAACTCCCAATAAATGTTCTTTTCCCCAGCTAAATCATAAGCTATCTGTATTCCCAGTGTTTTGCAAGTAGCAAATCTCAGTGACTGAGGTTTGAAAGAAATACTGAGGTTGCAGCTGAAACTGGTCCATCAATGGCTTTAGCCAGATGAGAGCTGTCACTCTCAATCAATCCAGTCCTACGAAGACTCAGAACCCTTTGAATATTCCACTGGAATTCCTTATAGGCTTGAAGCACGGGCACCAAGACCACAGAATGTTGCCCGTCTTAAGAGACAAAGTTTCTGTCCACCCCACAGAGACTGTGACAAGTCAGGGCATGTCATCTGGACCCCACATTGCCTTATATCTGCCCAAAGCAGCACTCAGGAGAAATGTTGTTCCAAGGAACAGCATCAAGGGCTGCTCTGCAGAGATACTCTTCAGGGAGAGCTTTTCCTCTCTTCTTCACCAAAAATGCTACTGGTAAAGCACTGGAAATAGTCCCTGGCACACTATCTGCTCCATACCACTGGGGAGATGAGGACTGGGCTGGGGAATTCAGGCAAGAAGCAGAGCAGCCACTTAGCCATGAACTTAGCCTGGCTGGGGTTGTCTCTTCCCTTTAGGGTGCCTTTATCCTGATGGTGGGTGAGGCAGAAGGGGTTCTGTGCTGGGTGAGAGGACTGTTCTAGACCTCTGTGATCTTGAGGTCTCCCAACTTCTTTGGGCACTGGATTCTTCATTTGTAAAAAGGAACTGAACTACCTGAATCGCTACCAGCTCTAATATTCGATTTCTCTAAGTCATCGTAGCTATTGTAAATCTCCTCTTGGAAGCATCATTTTGGAAAAACACCACTCTCCTGGGCAGTTCCTTCAAGCCCAGGAAGCTACTATTGTCATAACGTTAATTAGTTTTGCAAGCAGCTCTGAAAAGGGGGGAACAAGGGGGAACACGGGATCCAGGAAAGGCCCAGTTTTGGTGAAAACTGGGCCTTTCCTTTCATAGGCGCCACCCCCACCACCCCCGCACCCCCCGCACCCCGCTTGGCTGGAAGCTGAGTCATTCTCCAAGCAACTTTTCCTTGCACCTATCAGACTGTGAACTGCTTGTCACACCACCTACAGGTGGCATCCCAAACTTGATGTCCTTGAGACGGTGTTAACAAATTCCAAAAGCTCTAATTCTGAAACCGCAGCATTAAGGATATTGTTATGATGATTAAAAACTATCAACAAGGATTGCCAGCGACTAAGCGTCTCGGTTGGCGAGAGCGAAAGAAACTTGCAAGCCTATTAACCCAGACCAATCCCAGCGCAGTGGAGCCAGCTCACCGCTTGCCACGCCTTACCCGTGCTGGGCTGGGCTAAGCGAGGCTCTTCCCACACCCCTGCCTCCCGTCCTGGAGCAAATCCAGACAAGCAGACCTGGCTGTTACCCCCGCACCCGCGTCCACACGCTTGCTTTGGGGGATCTGAGACATCACCACTAAATCTAATCCCAGGGTACATAGACTAGAGGGGAGCAAGGAATGAACGCGAACACTAAAGTGGAAAGTCAGAACCGCTGGGCTGTAGAAATCGTTCTCTTCCATTGCTCCCCTGGCTCTCCTGCCGCATCTTCTGGGCAAAAGGAAAGCAACCAAACGCAACCCCCAGCCCTCCCCTGAAGCCGACCTGTAAAAGGAAAGTCTGGAAGGTGTCTAAAACTGTTCCTCAGCCACAGACAGTCCCAGGTTCATGGCCCAGAGATAGAGATAGAGAAAGAGACAGGATTAACTCACTGCTGCTCCAGATCATCAGCCATAGTAAACAAGCCCTGCCGGGTCGAGCTGAGCCAGCCCATCCCTCCGCCTGACGCCAGCACCAGCTGACCCAGAAAAGGGTAGGATAGCAAAGTGGGGCGTGGCCAGCGCCGCGAATGGGGAGGAGGGGCCCCAGGACGCGGCCTGGGGCTCTGAACCCAGCCGGCTGGGACAGCTGGGACACATGAGATGTCTCCGAGAGCGTCACAGAATAGGACAGTAGTTCTGGTCACACATTTGGGGACAGTGAGGGAGATAAGTAGTACCGAAACTACCGAGTCCCTCACAGGAGCTCCATCAAACCTCTACTCTCTCATAATTAAAATGTGACTTAACTACCCCTGCATGCTCCCACATACCCACTGGGCTTCCCTATTATAGCCACCCCATGCCCTCAAGTCCACCCCTTAGTGTTCCTTCTAATCAGATGCTCAAGATGTTTGTGGAGACACTACCAACCGTTGAACGCTCCTATAAAGGGTCTGAGAGCCTGTGGCCCAAGTAGACTACCAAATTTCGCAAATAAAACCCAGGACGCCTAGTTAAAGTTGAACTGCAGATAAACAGCAAATACTTTTTTGGAGTAAGCATGTCCCATGCAATATTTAGGACATAAATGGGCATCCTGTACTTTATCTGGCCACCCTAAACCTAAGCCACACATGCCAAGAGGAGCATTCCTCTGCTCTGGGGTTGTCTTTGGCCCCAGCCTGGTTCCCAGGGACAAGGTGGCTTAACCCCAGGTCTCCGTCAGTTTGGGATCCCTGCCTCCCCTTCCCCAGGGGGAGCAGTTGAAGGACTAGCCTACATAGGTGGGTCCACTTTAGGTAGCTGGGATGGGGGCTGGAGAGAGAGAGGTCCTGATTGGCTTGCTCAGCAAAGGAGTCAGATCTTAAGGCTGACTCCAGAACTTACCTGAACTGGTAAACAAGGCCTGATGTCCCTGGAGTGGTCATCCTCTTGATTAGGTTAAAACCAGACTAGAGATAGTGGATGCTGGGTGGGAGAATGCTGGTGGTAGGGGTTTGTCAAGGTGGTTTGTTTGTTTTTTTAGCCTTCCTGCAGGACTCAGGAGATTCTGAGATTTCTTCTTTCTTGTAACACAGTGTTAAACGGATCTGCTTAGCATTACAAGGGATTGAAGTTTAAGAGAATAGACATTTCTAGACTTTAGGGGTCTAGGAATTTGTAAGATGTGGGGCAAAGTAGTACAAATAGCAGAGGACCTCTCTCATTCATTCTTACAACAAAGCAGAGTGGTCCTAAACTTCAGGGTGCATTACAATCATCTGGCTGGCTTGTTAAAAATTCAGGTTTCAAAATCCCTACCCGCTGAGATTCTAATTCATTTGGTTTGGTTTGATGCTAAAAGCTGCAATTTTAGGAAGCACTTCAGATGCTGAAATTCAATGAATTCTGGGTGCAGGTCAGTTTTGGTTTTACCACTTCTCTACTGCATGCTTGTGGTTAAATTATTTAGCATCTCTTTAATTTTCTTCTTCTGTTTTGTGTCTTGTAAGAATAAACCAAGATAATTCAAATAAACATTTAATACATTTGTTTATGCTAAAAAGTTACCATTATTATTATTATATACATACCTATTCAAAGCCAAGCATTATGTTAGACACTAAGAACACCATTATCAAAAGTAAAGAAACACAGGGAATTCCCTGGCAGTCCAGTGGTTAGGACTCTGAGCTTTCACTGCAGAGGGCCCGGATTCAATCCCTGGTTGGGAAACTAAGATCCCACACGCCTCGCAGCGTGGTCAAAAAAAAAAAAAAAAGTAAAGAAACAGGCTGCTCTAGTGGTAAACATAGGCTTTCTATCTTTTGCCACCCTAGGCTATTTGTCCCTTTGCAGAGTTGGCAAATTTGTTTTGGGAGCTCAGCTCAAACCTCCCCTCTTCTGAGGCCTTTGCTGGGACAACAGGATCTAAAAGAGATGCCCAGTCACTCTATCACATTACTCTATTTTATGAAATTATCGTGCATATTTGTGGACTCATTTATTATCATTTTCCCTCCACTAGAGCCCAAGTTTCCTGGAGGACCTTGTCTGTTTTGTTCTCAGCTTTGCTGCCAGCTCCTAGGACAGAATGTGGCACAGAGTACACAGTCAGTCCTTACTGGAGAAAGAAATAGATGAAAAGTCTAGTGAGGAGGTATATGAATAAACAAGTACCTAAAAAACAATGTGCTAAGTGTTATGGAATGGGAATGTTGCCTGTCATTCCAGTAAACAAAGAATGTTGTCCATCATCAAGCCATCAGCCAGTGTGGTCTCCCCCTGCACACTCCCACCCCATGGTGCGTCCTGAGGGGAAGTCAGGATGGAGAGAAACAGGAAACATTCTGTGCTCTGGATACTGGCCCTAGATAGTTAAGATGCATAACTAAGGAATAATTTCAGTGAGCCCCAGATGTTTGCATCTTCCCCATACATAGTAAAGCGCTAAAATTAAGTTGAGATGTCTGTTTTTTGTGATAAGCAGTAAAATTTCCATGTTTGACTACGTTTTTTTTTTTTTTTTTAAGCAAAAACTGTATATCCTGGCTCCTCTTCGGAGCAGTTCCTCAGAGCTATCTGAGAGGCTGTCTCCCAGGCTACAGTCCTCAGTAAGGTCCCCAAATAAAATTTAACTCTCAACTTTTAGTTCGTGCATTTTTCTCTGATCATCAGTGTCAAGGGCTTTTGGAAGCTATACCATATAGGAAATTCCAGGTTACATCACTCCGAGACAGGGCAACAAAATCTCCCACTTTTCTGAAAACCTGTAAGATGTAGAACTCTTGGGGGCAAGGATGACCTGGCTGGAACTGGTATTAGATCTCTCTAGACCTCATCTCTTGTGGCAGTGCACAGAAGGATTTGTATTTTGTTTCTGTGTGCCAACCCAGCTCTACAGTAGAGGTTGGAGAGAAGTAGGAAACTTGAACATATGGAAAATGCCTTTTACAACCAAAATTAATAGATCCTTTAAGGCGTCCCTGTTACTGAACTGAACTTGTGTCTGCTCACCACACAGCAAAGCTAATTTACTGACACTGGGTTGTGGTGAAGGAAAGTATAGTAGTTATTGCAGGGCCCGGCCAGGAGTACAGGTGGCTTGTGCTCAAGACCTGAAATCCCTGATGGCTTTCAGGAAAGGGTTATTATTTTTTCTTTTTAAAAAAAATTTATTTATTTATTAAAAAAATTTTAATCAAAGTTTTTTTATTGAAGTATAGGTGATTTACAGTGCTGTGTTCATTTCTGCTGTACAGTAAAGTGATTCAGTTATACATACATATATATATATTCTTAAATGCAACATTTGAAGTTAGGGTTGCAAGGGGAATGACTTTCTTCTGATTGGTTGGTGGTGAGGTAACAGGGTGGTGTTTCAGGAATTTTAATCATCAACCTTCTGGTTCCAACCAGTCTGGGGTCTATGTGCTTGTGCTCAGCGTAGAGCCACCATCCTCCACCTGGGTGGGGATGTTAGTTTCTGCAGAACAACTCAAAGATGTATGTCAGATCATTATGCATATCCTTTGAGGAGGAACTTGGGCTGGTTTATCATTGAACAATTGTTTCTTGACTGCTTTGCCTTTGTTTCTGTGTTCCTTCACCTCCCTAATTAGTAACTGCTTGAGTCTGCTCTTTGGCACTCAGGGAAGGTCTAGGAGACCAAAGCCTTTTTTCTACAAATAAGAAACAGGAGACACAGAGGGGCTTTTATACCAGGGAGGGTCCTGCAGGGTTCTGCTTGGTTTCATCCCCAGAGCTGGTATATCTCAGGATTAGGCTATATCTGTTAGAATTATAGAGTGGAGAAGACTCTCAGGCCTGCTCTAGGCAGACCTCTGAGGAGAAACGTAAGGTTCTTATTTCTCCTTAGCTTCAAGGTAAGATACACTATGTGCAAGTGTATCTTGTACCTCCAACATATGTGATTTTGTAACAGGGAAGAGCCAAATCTGACTACATGTTGGATCTGTTTCTTTTACTTTAACCTTTGATTACTGTTGCTTTTGTTCACTAAAAGGATACTGTCTGGGCTTCCCTGGTGGCGCAGTGGTTGAGAGTCCGCCTGCCGATGCAGGGGACACGGGTTCATGCCCCGGTCCGGGAAGATCCCACATGCTGCGGAGCGGCTGGGTCCGTGAGCCATGGCCGCTGAGCCTGCGCGTCCGGAGCCTGTGCTCCGCAACAGGAGAGGCCACAGCAGTGAGAGGCCCGCATACCACACACACACACACAAAAAGAAATAACCAGACTTCCCTGGTGGTCCAGTGGGTAAGAATCTGCCTTCCAATACAGGGGGTGCAGGTTCGATCCCTGTGCTGCAATGAGAAGCCCGCGCACCGCAACGAAGAGTAGCCCTGCTCGCCGCAACTAGAGAAAGCCTGCGTGCAGCAATGAAGACCCAGTGCAGCCACAAATAAATACAGAAAAGAAAAGAGAAGAAAAGAAACAGCCCAAAGAAGAGATGCATAGGTTGAGATACTGGGGAAGAGGCAAAGAGCTTCCATTCCCTCTCGGGATGTGTGACCCTCCCAGCATCTGGATGTGATCAGCAACTTATAAGTTCTTGGAAGCCTTTTGGTTAGCGTTTTTTTAAATGGAGTTGGTTAGCGTTTTTTTAATGGAGGCTTCATTACATAGGCATGATTGATTATATAATTGACCATTGGTGATTGAATTCAATCTCCAGCCCCTCTCCCCTTCCTCGACCTTGAGGAGGAACTGAAAGTTCCAACCTTGGAATCATGTGGCAATCATTCCCCTGGCATCTAGCCCCCATCCTTAGGGACTTCCCAAAAGTCACTTCATTAACATGAACTCCAGTGTGGTTGAAAGGGGTTTGTTACGAATAACAAAAGACATTCCTTCTACCTTTATTGCTCTGGAGCTATTTCTGAAACTGGGGACAAAAACAATATTATAACAAAAGATGTTTCTATTGCTCTTACCACTTAGGAAATAATGAGGGTTTAAGGAGTTCTGTGCCAGGAACCAGAGGTGAAGAACAAATGTATATTTCTGGTTATATCACACTGTCATACAAGGAAAGGGGGTTTTGGCCACACTAGGGCCAAAGTTTAAAAGATGGAGCTGTTACATGCAATAGCAGAGAGAAGCAAAAGGAGGGATCTGATGGAGAAAGTGAAAATACAAGGGAAAAGAATTGGAAAACAGACTCTCATGCAGAGATTTTCTTTAGAAGAGTCCTCTTCTTTGGAGGAGTTGTCTTTCTTTTGATAAAGAATGTCATTTCTTACTGTAGAGAGATACATTGTAAAATCATGGCCTTTGTTTATAAGGGGACCATTCTTGCCCTTCTACTTTCCCATTGTTTTATGATGTTGAGTGTTGAAGGGTAGCAGAATATGCCACCCCAAAATATGCCACCTTAGCATAAGGATTATTTTGACCTGAGGGCAACTGGGAAGAAGCAGATACAAGGACAGCTCTCTGCCCTCCTCCTATTTGGCTAAAAGCAGGACAGAAAGATGTCTCCCCTCGTCTCTCTACCAGGAAGGACAGAACTCTAGATCCTTACCAGCCCAGAGAGGTCATGAGAGGAATCTACATAACAAACGTCACTAATTAGCCCTTATTTTTCATTAATGCTTCATATATTTACTTTCTCACAATTTGCTGCCCTAGAAACTCAAAGTTCTTTTTCTCTGTCTTGTTACTTCTCTAAAAATTTATTGCTCTTTTTGTTAAGATGCTATTGTTAAAAACAGGTTCAAAATGGAGTCACTTATGCTAACTTGATTACAATTTCAGCTCTCCCAGAAATGGAATCTTAAACCAGTCAGTCAGGGATTGCCTGACCAGTACTAGTTAGGTAATCTGCCTAACAGACCCCTGCCATCCGTTAAAGGAAAGTGACCTTGACATAACCAATCTGCTTTTTTGTCTAGTATAATCTAATTGTTCCCTCTCCCTTCTGCCTATAAAAGTCTCTTATTTTAGATAGCTCCTCAGAGTGCCTTTCTATGTGCTGGTTGGATGCTGCCCAACTCATGAATTGTTGAATAAAGCCAATAAAATCTTTAAATTTTACTGAGTTGAATCTTGCTTGTTAACATTATATAAGCCCAAGTTCTAACCACCCTTTTGAGTTACTTGTAACTGAGTGCTCCCCTGTGTATGTGCGATGCATATGTTAGGAAAATTGTTTGTTTTTCTCTTGTTAATCTGTTTTTTGTCAGTCTAAATTATAGGGCCAATGAACCTGAGTCGAGGGAAACAGTTTTTCTTCTCAGTGTTTTAGTAACAAAACATCTAAGGTCTACTCTGACTGCAGCTTCAACTTATAGATTTGATTTGCCCTCTGAGAGCCATCTGGGTTGAAGTTCCTCCAGTACCCAATATTTTGCATGCCCAAAATATTGGGGATCTGTGCTTTGCCAACTTCTAATTATTCAGAAAAATAGGGAAGCAGACATAGTTAATTACCAGGGTTATTGATAGTTGATAAGAGCAAATATATCCTGAACATTTACTCTGTGTCAAGTGCTATGTTAAATGCTTAATGTTAACATTATCTCATTTAATCCCCACAACCTGTCAACTAAAGAAGGTCCCTCTCGCCATCCAACTCTAAAAGGATTGAGTCATTAGCCAGTGTGGTTGCTGACCTTCAACACACCCTGAAAGGAGTTCAGGGCAGAGGTCAGGAATGAGGCACTCTGTGCTTTGGGAAAACTGGCAGAACAGGCCTTCAGATAGATATTTTCAGGAGAAAATTTTATGAACCCAATTGAGACAGGAGGGACGGGGACAGGACACAACCTTTAAAAGAATGACACACAGGGGAGTTTCCTGGTGGTCCAGTGGTTAAGACTTGACGCTTTCAGTGAAGGGGCCCGGGTTCAATCCCTGGTCAGGGAACTAAGATCCCACAAGCCATGTGGCCTGGTCCCCCCAGCCCCCCCAAAAAAAGAATGACACAGCCGTAGAGGATAGGATAAATACTGGTTAGAATCAACTAGGCCCAAGATGGGAGGAGATTCGAATTCCAGTAGACCTTCAGCCTCATTATAAGCTCACTGTAATACATGTACGTGCTAAATGACACACCCACCAGCACCATGAGAGTTCTGAGGCTGGCAAAAAAGGCCAATAAGTGGGCAGTGGCCCAGCTCCTGGAAATCTCTGCCCCTTCCCCCAGATAGTTGGAATAATCCTCCCACTTGTTAGATTATGAAATTACCCAGCCCATAAAAACTAACGACCTCATACTCTGGGGCCTCTCTCCTGAGATGACCCACATTTTGTCTGTGGAGTGTGTAACTCCCTGAATAAATCTACTTTCACTCTATTTCAGCTAGCTCTTGAATTCTTTCCTGCAGGAAGCCAAGGACCCTCACTTGGTGGCCCATCCCAGGGACTCTCCCAAGACCTGGGATGTGACCATCTTCTCATGCCCCATTTTCCTGCAACACAATTTCTTGCATTTTCCCATACTTAGAAAAGCACTAAAATCATTAACTAAGATATTTGTGCCTCATGACTAGCAGTAGCCCTCTACCAAGATGTGTGCTTGATTGCACTTATCCCCAAATCACATACATTGCACTTATCCCAAATCACCTCCCCCCGACCTCTTCAGAGGAGTTCCTCAGAGCTACGTGGACACTGTCTACTGAGCTATAGTTCTCAGTAAGTCCCCAAGTAAAAAACTGAAACTCACAGCTCTCACGTTGCACATTTCTACTTAAGTTGACAACCCAATAAGCCAGGTATTCTTTTTTTTTTTTTTGCCGTACGCGGGCCTCTCACTGTTGTGGCCTCTCCCGTTGTGGAGCACAGGCTCCGGACGCGCAGGCTCAGTGGCCGTCGCTCACAGGCCTAGCTGCTCTGCGGCATGTGGGATCTTCCCAGACCGGGGCACAAACCTGTGTCCCCTGCGTTGGCAGGCGGACTCTCAGCCACTGCGCCACCAGGGAAGCCCTAAGCCGGGTACTCTTATTTCCATTTTAAAGAAAAGGAAAATGAGGCTGTCAGACTAACTAACTTGTCCTGGATTAGATAACTAGCAAACAGCAGAAACACAGGATTGTCTGACTCTTGAGCATGTCCACTACTCAGGACATGACTTTTTACCTATGTTAAAGTGCTGATTTAAAATATTGAAACCAACATTATGTTAGCAATTTCCCACTGAGAGATCAGTCAAAAAATGTTTCAATGATTATAGAATCATAAACTGAACACAGAAGACCTCTTCTTGCTGTTTTAAGTAGTCCAGAAAGCTTTAGGTCATTATATTCGTGTTTGACTTTGCAGATCTCAGAAAAGGATGCATTCAGTAAGTGAATTTTTCATCTCTTCTGCTTTCCCCCTTTGGGAGTTCCTGTGGAGATGTTATGATAATAGTTGACATGGATGAAAGGCAGACGAAACATAAGCAAGAGACTACTGGAAGGAGCCTGGCTGATTTCCCTGAGGAATCCATTCCTAAATGATTAAAAAGCATCAGCCTAGCCTTTAAAGTTTGAAGTTGAATACTGGTGAGGAAGCTACCCTCCTACTTACTGATGAGACAGGGAGAAAGGTTCAACTTGTCAGACAAACTGATGCTTCTTGCCTTATTATATTGAAATAGGAACTGGTCTGGTTATCCACATTTTTTTTTTCCCTCGGCAATATAAAAGAGCTTAGACTGAACTTAAGTTCTCATAACAGTGCAAATCTCCGTGGGTGTGAATATGAATATATCTTTTTAAATAGATTGTAAATCTTTATGAGGACATGGATTATTTCCCTTCTTTCTAGAACTAAGCAAGGTTTTGCTCATGACTGATAATCAGTACATTTGTTGATGCTGATTTGGTTCCAGTTTAAACACAAATAAGAAGCGAAAATGAAGGAAGGTTGTCGTTTACTTGCTGTTTTAGGAATTTTGCCTCAGTACCTAGGATAGTTCAAAATCATTAATAAGCTGAAAAAGTACCTGGTTTATGTACCCCCTGCAGCTGAGAGTGAGATGAACTAGGTCTGGAAGGTCAGATTCATGTTAAATTAAAAGGGCAGCAAAAGCCAGAAACTAAGGTGGATCTTATTTTTCGAAAAAGTTAAAACGCTAAGTATAAATAGTTAATCCCACTTGTTGAAATACAAAACCTCAAACCTTTAGTTTCCTCTGCAAAATAAATTGGAGAGGGCAGGGCTTGAACCAGGCACCAGGCAATGCTCTTGCAGGTCTTTTAGCGCTGACATCCTGGTATAGTACGACGGGTTCAAGACGTCAGCTTGGGAGTAGGAGGCTGCTAAACTTGATCATATACTCTATGCACTTTAATGGACTTTCTCCCCGCCCCTGCCCATCACCAGCTCTTTTACGACTATATCAGATTCCCCTGAGGATACCTACACTCTAGCATAACGAACTACAATTTAGCAAAACGTGGGCCCGAGGAGGCACCCAATAAATATCTGTTGAATGAATGAACACCTGCGGGCTTAGGTTCCACCGCGCTTATTCGTAAGCGTCCCCAAGAACCAGATCGCAAATCGAGTTCAGGCCTGGGTAGAGGTCGAGCTCCCCAACCCCGCTCCGCACTTCCTTCCTCCAATAACCCAAGTCTAAACTGATGCCTGCTCAGTGACCGGCCGCCGTGGTTCTCACTGCGAGGCAACTTGACTTGCTCTAATGATCTGGACCAGGCATCTGCAGTTAGCGCCCTCAAAAGAATTAGGACCGAGCGGGTACTGAACCGGGAAAAGCCAGACATTGCCTTAAAGCAGATCCAAATAGTTCATCTTTGAGGACGCTGGTGGACCAAAGAGAACGCTGTCCGCTGAAAAACCTCGTCCCCTCTCCCTCTCACACTATCTTGTTGCTGGAGCAACTGTGGGCGTCACCAACATGACGGCGGAAATAGCACAAAAAGATACACGTCTCCAGCTCACGGAGAGATCCGTTGCGCAGGCGCATTAGCTTTCTCTGGCTGTAGTTCTCATTCTGTAGATATATTCTGCGTCTGCGCATTACTTGTTTCGTGCCTTGGCCGGCCTATACGCCTGCGCAAAGTAGCAAATTGGGGAGGGCGGAGCTGGGCTACTAGCGGTGCGCATGCGCCGACACTACATCCGGTGTGGTCGTCGGGTCCACTAGGAGTTTGGGGTACGCCGGCCGGAATATCGAGCGTGTAGTCATGTCGGCGTCGGTGTTGTCGGTCATCTCGCGGTTCTTAGAAGAGTACTTGAGCTCCACTCCTCAGCGTCTGAAGTTGTTGGACGCGTACCTCCTGTATATACTGCTGACCGGGGCGCTGCAATTCGGTTATTGTCTCCTCGTGGGGACCTTCCCCTTCAACTCTTTCCTCTCGGGCTTCATCTCCTGTGTGGGGAGTTTTATCCTAGCGGGTAATGATTCTATAAGTGATATCAGTTATAATGTGTTACTTTGATGCGTGCTTTTATTCCCACAGTACTCGTCTCTGTATGAGACCACCGCCTCGTGAAGTTGAGAAAGGAACCTGCATTGCCCACTTTTTGTGAATGGGGAAATTGAGGCACATTCAGGTTGTCGTGCCTAATACCAAAGAGCCGCCGAGGAGCTGGGATTAAATCTGGAAACACCTTCATTTTGCTGTTCAACCTGGTGATCCACTTCACTTCATATTGGTCCATGGAAAACTCCCAACTTTCACTTAGCTTTAACACAGCTTTGAAGTTGGTAAACTTGTAAAATGGAGAACCCAACTCTGAAGCTGTCATTTCACTATCCTGAACTCAGTTTTCACTCACACAGGTCTATTTTAGCTTTATTATTCTGATTCCCAGCAAATTTGATACCTTGTAGACTGCCATATTTAACGAGAGCTGACTGCCCCCATATATTTTTGCCAAAATCTGACCTTTCTTGCTCAACAGGGATTCACTGAATACTGAGTCCAGGCTTGGCCCAAGGAGTGTTGGCCAGTACAGTTTATAGGTGGCTACCACATGAACTTTTCCAGTCATGGTATCACCTGCTGCATGACTTGGAAAACATGCTAAAATTCATGTTGTTTTTTTTTTTCCCACGTGTGATCATCAACAGTCACATTGTAAATAGTATTTTGTATCTCATACAAGGTATGGTAAAAGCTTTGGGGATACACCTGGTATATGTTTCTTGTCCTCAACGAGTTTACAGTGTAATTGGGGCATAGACAAAATACAGCGTTAGAATTGTCTGGAGACTTCATTTACAGTGGAGTCTTAATTACAGCTTAGAGTTAGAAACCTATAGAATGCTTATTACACATTCAAATTGCTAGTTCAGACTCATGCCAGAGATACTCTGCCTTCTACTCTGTTTCTCAAGTTAAGATAAGTCTAAGGACTTAAGGACTAGTTCAGTAAGCCTGGCCTGGAGTTGCAGAGTTAGCGTGTACATCTTTGAATTTTGGCTTAGATGACCAAGACCTGGTTCTCTGTAGCAGCATCCTGGTCTACAGGAGTTTATATGTTACCATCATCAGATATACTACCCTCTTTGCTCTAGACTCCTCCTTCCTCCCCTAAAATACTGTTCATGACTAAGAATTTTATTAGCCAGACAGGAGAAGGAATCTTTTAATTTTATTTATTTTTTATTTCTTTGGCCACCACGTGGCATGTGGGATCTTAGTTCCTCGACCAGGGATTGAACCCGCGCCCCCTGCATTGGAAGCACGGCATCTTAACCACTGGACCGCCAGGGAAGTCCCAGGAGAAGGGATCTTGAGAATGTCTGATTTTGTTTTCCAGGTCTGGAAAGAGTAGGAATAGGGTGGGGCCTAAAAGGTGATTAAAAAAAAAAGCCTTCTCTGTGCTGAAGTCACCCTGGCTTCATAAGCTTCTAGGGTTAAGAATGAGTTCTCAGGGCTACGTGGAAGAGTGGTTTGCAGAAGAGTGGATGTGGACTGGAGTTGCAGATTCTTGGTGTGATAAAAGTCAGAAGGTTTTTTGAGCAGATAATTTTTCCAGTGCCAAGTCTTTTTTTTTTTTGAGGCTGTTGTGGCTAAAGTTGAATTGGCAGACCCCCTACTCTCCTCCTCAATGAGAAGTTGATGGCCTGTCATTGAAGAGAATGCCTAGTGAAAGGGAACTTTAATAGTGAGGTCCTTTTGGGGGATTCTGATGTCCGTAGGTGTTGGATAATTGGTAATTGGGCCAGGGAAATGAAAGTTGCTTCAGGAAAAGAAGGGATTCAAGACAATTTAGAGTTGCTGTGGAAGGGTATCGTTTGCATTTCTTTTGACAGACTTGACCTTACTAAATCCACTGCTGCCATTTGTTAGCTCCGATCCTCAACTGGATACTTTTTAAAAAAAATTTTTGGCTGCGTTGGGTCTTTGTTGTGGTGCGTGGGCTTCTCATTGGGATGGCTTCTCTTGTTGCGGAGCATGGGCTCTAGGTATGTGGGCGTTAGTAGTTGTGGCACATGGGCTCGATAGTTGTGGCACGTGGGCCTAGTTGCTCCACAGCATGTGGGATCTTCCCGGACCAGGGCTTGAACCTGTGTCTCCTGCATTGGCAGGTGGATTCTTAACCATTGCGCCACCAGGGAAGCCCTGGATACTGGTTTTAATGGGAAATTTTAAATTTGGAGTTTATCCTTTGTTCTGGTTGTTGGGAAGGGAAGGCTTGTACTTATTTCTAGTGCTGAGGTTTCTAACTTCCCTGAGTTGTGTTTCCTATTGGAAGAGAATGGAGGAGGCCAGTTTGGCTGAGAAAGGGAATTGTAGGCGATTACATTGAAGGATTAGGTAGTGCTGGATGCTAGAGCTTTGAGTGTCAGGCCAAGGAGTTTTATCCTGTAGGTAATAGGAATGCATCTAAGGATTAAAAAAGTTTTTTTTAAAAAATTAATTAATTTATTTATGGCTGTGTTGGGTCTTCGTTTCTGTGCGAGGGCTTTCTCTAGTTGCGGCAGGTGGGGGCCACTCCTCATCGGCAGGTGGGGGCCACTCCTCATCGCAGTGCGCGGGCCTCTCACTATTGTGGCCTCTCTTGTTGCGGAGCACAGGCTCCAGACACGCAGGCTCAGTAATTGTGGCTCACGGGCCTAGTTGCTCCGCGGCATGTGGGATCCTCCCTAACCAGGGCTCGAACCCGTGTCCCCTGGATTGGCAGGCAGATTCTCAACCACTGCGCCACCAGGGAAGCCCCGGATTAAAAAAGTTTTAAAAAAGGTTTTAGATTTAAGTAAAGGAGCGACTTAAAATTGGTGTTAATGTGTAGGATGAATTGGAGGGAAAAGTTCTTTAGCTTGGTTCCCTTAATTTCTTTTTTGGCAGTCTGTTCTCTTCCATTCCTTCTGCATGTGTTATGTAGCATATGTTCTTTGGAAATTGGTTAGTACATTTTAAACTGATATAGGATACTACTGCATTTTTTAAAAAGCCTGGTGTTATTTGCGTCTGATGAAAATGGTCTGTTTTCTTCTCTTCCCTCATGACCAGGAAACTTAACCATAGTTTCAAGGAGACAGAGGTAGAAAATTGCCATTGAGAAGTCTTTTTTTTTTTGGATCAACAGTTTACAGTAGAATAGGCTTTGAAAGGACTTCAGAGGTAAAATATTTTTCTCTTTCAGGCAGATTTCAAACATCCTCAGCAGCTGACTGTTTATCTTGTGGTTAGATCTCTCTAGAGGAGGACATCTGTCCCTTTTTCCGAGTAGCGTGTCACTGTTGGCAGCCCTTCTAGTTTCCTTTTTTACCTAACTGAAATCCCTCTTTTTGCTCATTTAAAGTGCTATTTTGGAGGGATGAGTGGAAAACAATGACTGTCCTTAAAATAAATCTTTGATCTTGAAATCAGTTTTTAAGTCATTTCACAACTTTGGTCTATTCTGTTTTCTAATCTATATGAAATATTTACGGATTAAAAAACGTAGTTTTGTTCCCCCTAGTTTACAGATCCAAAAACAGTTTGAATCTGAAAGGCAAGGAGGCCTAATTCAGAGTGTTTTCTATCGCACGGGAGATCTTGGGCTGTGTGGACTGGGGTCCAACATTTCTTTGGAAATTATCTATTAGATTTCTGGGCCCATAACTTATCCAGAAGATTGGAAGTTTGCCAGCCTTATGCCTGACAGTCCTGTTTCTAAACCTCTTTCATATCCATTGCTACCTCTGCATCCTCTGTCACTCAAGCTCTCAATATCTCTTATCTGGACTACTGTAATCTTCCTTATTGATCTCCCACACTCTCATCTCTCTCCCTCCAGTCCATCTTCCACTATGTTTGCAGGCTTGATTTGACTTGCAAATCTGATTGTGCTACTCCCCACATAAAATTTGTCTGTACCCAAAGAGAAATTTAAAAAAATTTTAATGTCTAGAGGGTCTTTGATCATCCGTCCCGGCCACATCTCCAGCTTCATCTCGTCTCCGCCTCCTCTGTACTTTATATTCCAGCACTGTTGAGTTACTTGTTATTCCCTGAACATGCCGAGATGTCTTAAGCTATTTTACCTTTGTTTGACTGCCCAGAAAATTCCTTCACTTCTCAGCCATCTCAGCTCAAGTGCTGCTTCCGTTTGAACCCTTCCCTGGCTCTTCAGATTTAGGTCTTTCTCCTGTATTCCTATTTCACTACACTGTGGTGGTGTAGTGCTCTTTTCATCTCTGCATCCTCAGTGCTTAACACTGTATGTTAAATTGTGAGCATGCCTATAATAAGTTAAGGAATATTGAGTTATTATGTGCCAGGTTCCCTGCCAGGGTACTGAGGATTTAACTGTGGAACACGCAGACATGATCTCTACTCCCACAGAGTTTATAATCTAGTGGGAGATGCTGACAAGTAAACCTGGATATAGTGCTGTGATGGAGAAGTACTGGTGAGAATAGGAACACAAGTAGGCACTCAACCCTGCCCAGTGGTCCTATAATACTTCCCTGATATGTTTGCTTTTCCAAAATATGCTTCATATTTTCTCTCTTCACTTTCATCTATATTTTCTCTTTTCCTCTATTCTCAGTTGATGATCTTGCTTTATTTTTTTCTTTGCTAAAAAAGAAATCCTTTCATCTTCCTACCAAGGAATCATAGCAACCCACCTACACATGGACCCCCTACTCTTTGACTTATTTCCTGTAATGGTGGATGATATATCCCTTTCCTATCAGAGGTCAGTTTCTTCACTTGTGCGGAGGATCCAGTCTTCTCTTGCTCACTCAGGGACTCAGTTTCTGTAATCATCCCTCCGTTCTGCATCATTAATTTCTCTCTACTGGATCATTCCCATCATACATACATGCTCTAATATTGTCCAATTAAAAAAATTAATTTGACTTCAGATACCCCTTCAGCTACTATTCCATGTCTTTCTGCTCCATCATCACAGAATTCCTTGAAAGAATAGTTGTCTAGTTGCTGTTTCTGCTTTCTCACTGTCCATTCATTCCTTAACCTACTCTTGGTGGTGGTCTGTCCCCACCACTACAGTGAAACTGCTCTTGTCATCTTGCCAGATCTAATGGCCATGTACCTCACCTTGCCTGAATGCTCAGCAACATTTAGCACTTAACATAGTTGGCTGCTTCCTTCTGAGTGAGTGAAGTACTTTCTTCTCAAAGCTTTTGCAACACTACACTCCTGCTTGTTCCTTCTCACCTCATTGGTTTTTCCTTCCTACTGTTTGTGCTAGGTGCTTTTTGGTCTGAGGGCATGGTTCTAGACCTCTTCTCTGTATTTCTTTCCCATAGGTTAATTTAAATAATGTCTATATAACTACAACTACCACATTTATATTTTCAGTTTTGACCCATTCCCTGAATTCCAAATTAGTAAGTCCAGTTGCCTACTTGACATCTTCACTTGATGGCTAACATACAACTCCAGATTGAACCTTCCGGCCTAGCCATCTGCCTTTTTGCTGGTCAGTACATGGTGTCACCTTTGGTTACGTTGTTGAAGCCACAAATTTAGAAGGTTTTTTTTTTTTTTTTGGCTGCTCGGCCCGTGGGATCCTAGTGCCCCGATCGGGGATTGAATTGAACCCGGACCCTCGGCAGTGAAAGCTCGGAGTCCTAACCACTGGACTGTCAGTGAATCCGTAGAAGGTTTTCTTGATTCCTTGATTTCTCTTATCTCCCACATCCATTACATCAGCCAGCCCTGTCTTCTCCAAAATACAGCCTGTATCCCTTGACTTCTGTCCCTTTTGACTACCATTACCTGAGCTCTTTGGCCCCTGCATGACTCTTCGGCTTTTTGAACTTTGCAAACCATTCTCCGCATTTCAGTTCTACCATCCTTAAAAATTTTAGATCAGATTATTTTACTCATCTGCTAAAACTTTGAAATATTGCTCCATTGTACTTAGAACTAATCCAGACTCTTTACTGAAGCTTACAAAGCCCCGCTGATTTGGCCCTTGTCTCCCTCTTGCCCTTGATCCCTACATTCTGGTCAGTCTGACCAAGATTGTTCTTGCTATCTGGAATGCTCTGCCCCTAGATCTTTGCATGGTTGGCTCCTGTCTTTCAAATTTTGGTCTTAAATAGCACCTTCTTAGAGAAGCCTTCTGTGACCACCAAATAAGAAATAGCTTCCCAGTCACTCTTTTATTACCTTGCTTTGCTTCATAGCGCGTATCACTACCTCATATTTCCTTGTTTAGTTGTTTTCTCATTTTTTATGTTTCTCTCCATGAGAGTGTAAGTTCCGTGGGAGCCAGACTCTTGTCTGTCTTGTTCTGTGCCATAGTCCTAGCACCTGGGACAGTGCATGGCACATAGTAGATGCTCAGTAAATATTTTGCTGACTAAGTGAATATTTAAGGAGATAAATTAGAACTGCTAAAATGGAGCAAGCTGCCTTAGGAGGTAGTACATTTCCATCTTTGGAAGTGCTCAGGAAGGACTGAAGGATCTTTTGTGGAGGAGCTTTTCGACCAGGTGTTCTTTGCCTTTTTTGAGAATTACAAACCATCCAGAGCCTGTGTTACTGATAGAGGCGGCATATCCCTGCATCTGAGGGATTTGCTGCCTCTGTCAGTAATACAGTCTCTGGATGGTTTGTAATTCTGCACCTGGGGATAACTTACCAGACTCTGGATATGGTGAGTATACTTTGGAACTATTCCCAGCTGATTCATGCAGCCTCCCCTGGCATGCCCATATCCGCCACCTCTTAGGTATTTTGTGCATTAGATGGGGTGTTGGTCTTTAGGACCTTCAGGGTCCTTTGCGTCTCTGTGCGATTCTGATTCTTACGTTGTCATTGAAGCAACTTGGGTTACTGTGATTATGATAATGATAACACACCAATTCATTTCTTTGTCTACCTTCATGGGGAGCTTCTCTCTCCGTTTGTCCCCTCATACTTCTCGAAGCACTACTCTACTCCCATCTTCCACCCCAATAGCCGCTGTTAATCGTGTTTGGTATCTCTTTCTCCAGATTTTTTCCTAGATTCCAACTAAAATAAATGAGAAAATAGTTATTTGTGTGTGTGTGTGTGTGTGTGTGTGTGTGTATGCAGTTTAAGAGAAATCTGAAAGGGAATAATATTTTTGGCTTTTTTTCACTTAATATATCTTAGACATCTTTACTGTCAACATATAGCGAATTAATCTCATTCTTTTGAATAATTGCATGGGATTTTATTGCATGTCTGTAGTGTAATTTATTTAAGTAATCCCTTTGATGTCATTTGGACTGTTTTCACTTTTTTTTTTCCAACTTTACGAACATGCTGTTAGAATGCCTTTGTTCTCTAAGATAAATTCTTTACTCAGAAGACATTTAAAATATAATAGATGTTGCCAGTTGCTCTCCCAAATGGGTGAACCAAGCTATACTCACCACAGTGGGATTTTAGCTGGTCGCCCTTGCTTCAGTCAGTGTCCTTCATATTTTGAAGGGTTCAGGTGCCTGAAAAGGTCCGGGTTTTTTTCCACAGTGTTTGCATGTTTAAGCATAATGAAGACTCCGTTGCCATGACGATGGACTCTGGAGAAGTAGTCTGGTAGTTTTTTTTTTTTTAATTTGTTTATTTATTTATTTATTTATTTTTGGCTGCGTTGGGTCTTTGTCGTTGTGTGCGGGCTTTCTCTAGTTGTGGAGAGCGGGGTCTACTCTTCATTGTGGTGTGCGGGCTTCTCATTGCGGTGGCTTCTCTTTTTGCAGAGCACGGTCTCTAGGTGCACGGGCTTCAGTAGTTGTAGCACGCAGGCTCAGTAGTTGTGACTTGTGGGCTCTAGAGCACAGGCTCAGTAGTTGTAGTGCACGAGCTTAGTTGCTCCGCGGCATGTGGGATCTTCCCGGACCGGGGCTTGAACCCATGTCCCCTGCATTGGCAGGTGGATTCTTAACCACTGTGCCACCCACCAGGGAAGCCCAGTCTGGTAGTTCTCTGACCTTTGGGTTAGATCTCAGTCTGTTGCCTTTTCTTGGTTAGTGATGGAATGGATGCCAGCCTGAAGCAAATTTGGGTTAAGTAGTGTAATCATTTGTCACAGGTATAAAGATATTTTGGAAAAGTGTATTCCTAGAGCTTTCTTTTCATGTCAGATGGTGACTGTGGCTATGGTATCAGGTTGGAATCTTCAAGGGTACAGAGGGTGGTAGTAGAGAGTTCTCTGTCAAAGTCATGTAACTTAGATCTCTTGCCTTTTTTGAGACAAGCATCTGCTAGAACTTTGAGATCAAAGATTATCTACAGTTGAGAGGTCCTCATGGATAAGAATCTCTGCTGTCTAACATACACATTCTGTTGGAAATAATTCACAATTTTATAACTTTTGGTCATTCAGCCTAGCCCCCTTGTTACTGCCTCAACTACATCTTGATCTAGGTATAATTATAAACTTAATTCAGGAGATAAGAGAGTTCTAAAGATTTTTTGGTTTTATATCAATATTTTTTTTTCTAAGTAAGCCTTTGGTTTTTAACCTAACTCTGAGAAGTTGTATTGTTCCCTTAAACAATTAACAGCATAAAATTTGTGTACAACTTGATGAACTTTTAAATTCACCCTTTTAGCCACCACCAGATTAGGATATAGAACATTATCAGTGCCCTAGAGGCCTTTCCTCCTGCCTTCCAAGTCATCTCCTGTGAACAATAAAAACCACTGTCCTGATTTGTATTACTGTAGATTGGTTTTGGCCAATTTTAAGCTTTATATAAGTAGAATCATAAAGCATGTATTTTTTGGCGTCTGGGTTATGTTGCTCGTTGTGATATTTGCCGAATTCATCCATGTTGTGAAGTTCTTTTTCATTGCTCTATGGTATTCTATTGTATGCATATGCCATAATTTACCCATTTTACTGTTTTTTTTTTTTTTTTTTTGGCTTGTGGGATCTCAGTTCCCCAACCAGGGATTGAACCCGGGCCCGTGTCAGTGAAAGTACCGAGTCCTAACAACTGGACCACCAGGGAGTTCTCCCC